>NC_081794.1:29247420-29319920 GCF_963082965.1 Carassius carassius
CATTAATGTTATTTCATGATATATATGCCGAAATAATTTTATTAGTATGATTTTTACTGTTTAATAGATGTTCAACCAAATATTTAGAGCAAAATGGTCATTTTATGGAAAAGGTAACTTGCTATTGGCTGATGCTCCAATCTCCAGCTGATGATATTAAAGCTTGTGTAGTGCTCACATATCAACAGCAGAAAAGCATGCTTGACCTCTGTGACCTCTGAAGCTATTTCCCTGTAGTCTTATGTAAGGAATGTGTTTGTGAAGGGCCCCTCCGCTCCTCCAGGGGCCGAGTCCCTCGCTGATGATCAGGCAGGATAAAACCATGTAGATCTGATGAAGCAGAGACACTGAACCTGTTGCCCTGTGACCCCTGACCCCTGAGAACATAATTTCATCTCGTGTGGAAAGACAAACACAAACACACATATATATTCACGCTTTACACTTCATTACGACACGAGGTGGATCAGAACTCACTGCTTCATGACTTTCAGATCAAACTCTGAGAGAGGAGCGGTCAGGACATGTCCAGAGGAACAGAAGGGATAATTTTAGTTGGTTGTTTTCGTCCCCTCAGGTGCAGCGAGCTCCTGAATTAGATGAGAGACGCAAATAGAAAAGAGCCTCCTAGAAATGAGAGCTGGAAACTTTTGGGGCTGAGTATGAGCGCAGGGAGCGGTCAGAGGAAAAACCCCGGCCGAGAGCTGACGGGATTCACGGAGAAGCTCAGATGTGTGTGTGATCTGGGGTCAGGGATGCAGGGAATGTGCTGGAGCTGGTTATCTTTAGTACCCCTGCTCAGTGAGGAGAACATCAGCAACAGCCTGAGCTCGGCACTTCTCCCAGCCGCTCAAAATATTAACTTCAATTCCCCATGAAATATTAACTAGTGTGTGACCCTGGAGCACCAAAAAAAAAAAAAGAGATTTATGCATCATCTGAAAGCTGAATAAATAATCTCTCCATTGATGTTTGGTTTGTTAGGAGGACAATATTTGTCTGAGATACAGCTGTTTGAATTGTAAGGAGTTAGTGCATTGTGGATGGGGCAGCGGTCGAAGGCAGTGGCCCAAATGACCTGATCTCTGGACACAGAAACTGGCCTTAGGGAAGTGTATTGTCACCTCGCTGGGGGGGAACGAGTCTGAGCTTGTGCGGGAGGTTGAGAGGTACTGACAGGAGATAATCGGGTTCTGAAACCGCTCCCCTTGAGAGAGGCTGGACTCTGAGAGATGGCGGGTTGGTGTTGGGTTGCTCATAGCATCCCAGCTCAGATGCCATGTGTCGGAGTTTACCCCGGTGAACGAAAGGGTTGCTTCCCTGTGCCTTCAGGTCGGGGATAGGTCTCTTACTGTCATTTGTGTCTGTCATATGAGTAAGCAAATCTTTAGCCATCCACTAGGGGGCAATTTGACTCACGGTACTAGTCGACAGGTAGAGCAGAGTTGGCTCGAGTATCAGTCGCGCTTATTGACGTGTTGACACTTTAAACACTAAAGTAATTTTAAGTAATTTAAGCACAAGACATCTCAATGCGGTACTCACATGGTGTGATAGAGCATCCAAATGTCGAGAGCGCATTATTGTAGCGCAAAAGTACATTAATACAATGCGGGAGCACAAATCCTTCCGTTCACGCATGGATTTTCTTTAGAAGTTATGTACAAATCATCCAAGAACCCAATTCCTGGCCATTTCTATTTCATGAACATAACTAAATAATAATAAACTGGAAAGATATTAAAGATCCATCTTTGATTGTCAAAAGAATTCCAGGCTCAGTTCACTCAATAATATTTCATGTAGTATTTTCATCGGTCAGTTGTGGAGGTCTGATTGGTTGAAGCTTTATTTATAGTACCCTTTAAAACAGTGTAAACAAAGTAGCCTATGTGCAAAGAAAATAACAAAAATAGAGATATAGTAAAACAAGGTAGCTACAATAAACCAGTTAATGTTAAAACAAAAATACAACAATAAAAAAAATCAATCAAAAGCCCTGCACAAATCTGTTTTTGGACTACTTTTTTAAAAGTGCATAATGATAACGTTTGACAACATTTAATTCAGGTGCGAAAATAATTAATATCTATAGCACATGAGCACAGAGAGATTTGAGCGTGCACAGGACACAGTTTGAGCCAGAGGAGAGAAACGTTTTAAGTGCGCACACTGTCTCCGGGCGAGAGCAGCGTATATCTGAGCGCACATCCCCGTTTTGTGCGAGAGCAAAGAAAATTAGATAAACTTGGGGGGGCGCATGTCCTAAAAGGTTGAAAACCTCTGGTGTAGAGAACCCGGCCTTCTTGGAGTCTCTGGGAGGGGTACTGGAAAGTGCTCCAATCGTCGTTCTACTGGGGGTCTTCAATGCTCACATGGGCAGCGATAGTGACACCTGGAGGGGCGTGATTGGGAGGAATGGCCCCCCTGATCTAAACCCGAGTGGTGTTCTGTTATTGGACTTCTGTGCAAGTCACAGTTTGTTCCTAACAAACACCATGTTCAAGCACAAGAATGTCCATCAGTGCACGTGGCCCCAGGACACCCTAGGCCGGAGGTCAATGATCAACTTTGTGGTTGTTTCGTCTGACCTCCAGACGTATGTCTTGGACACTCGATTAAAGAGAGGGACAGAGCTGACATCTGATCACCACCTGGTGGTGAGTTGGATCCGATGGCAGCGGAGGAAGCTGGACAGACCCGGCCGACCCAAATGCATTGTGAGGGTCTGTTGGGAATGTTTGGCTGAGTCCCCTGTCAGAGAGATTTTCAACTTCCTCCTCCGACAGAGCTTCGACCAGATTCCGAGGGAGGTTGGAGACATTGAGTCCAAGTGGACCATGTTCGGAATTCGGACGAAAGTCAAACCTTGGATTCAGGAGGAACAATGCAGTTTTTGTCCCGGTCGTGGAACACTGGACAAACCCTATACCCTTGTCGGGGTGCTGGAGGGTTCATGGGAGTGTGCCCAACCAATCCACATGCGTTTTGTGGATATGGAGAAGGTATTCGACCGTGTCCCTTGCAATCTCCTGTGGGGGTTGCTCCGGGAGTATGGGGTCCGGGGCCCTCTGTTAAGGGCTGTCCGGTCCCTGTATGACTGGAGCAGGAGCTTGGTTCGCATTGCCGGCAGTAAGTCAGACTTGTTCCCAGTAAAGGGCTGCCCTTTATCACCGGTCCTGTTCATTATTTTTATGGACAGGATTTCTTTGGTGACCACATGATTTTGTCTCTGCTTTTTCCAGATGATGTTGTCATGTTGGCTTCATCAGGCCAGGACCTGCAGTGTGCGCTGGGACGGTTTGCAGCCGAATGTGAAGTGGCTGGGATGAGAATCAGCACCTCCAAGTCCGAGGCCATGGTTCTCGGCCAGAAAAGGGTGGCATGTCCCTTTCAGGTTGGTGGAGAGCTCCTGCCTCAAGTGGAGGAGTTCAAGTATCTTGGGGTCTTGTTCACGAGTGAGGGAAGCATGGAGCGGGAGATTGACAGACGGATAGGTGCAGCTTCTGCAGTGATGCGGCTGATGTACCAGTCTGTCGTGGTAAAGAAGGAGCTGAGCTGCAAGGTGAATTATATCTCTAATTATAAAGATGTCCACCTGAGATTTGAACGTAATATTTCAGTAATTTTATTTTGACAATTAAAATTGTTAATTATAATGACAAATCTTTATTACAACGTAATTCCTTTTATATTATTGTATTTATTTATTCATTCAGTTATTTATTATTATTATTATTATTATAACTAATTATAAAAAAGTAATTTTTTCAGAGATTTTACAGATTTTTTTTCTAATATGATCATTTATCATTTAATGACCCAATAAAAATTATTATTTATTGTTATTTTCCTAATATAATAAGAATAATGTAAAAAAAATATAAGATATATATATATTTAGATTTAATTAGTTAATACAATTAAAAAATAAAACAATCACAAACTTTTGCAAGCCCCTGTCTGAGAAACGTTACAGTGACATGTTTTCGTGTTATTCTTTGAGTAATTTCACTGGCTTACAAATGACCATGTGACTGTGGTGATGTCATTTCCTGTGGGCCCTCAGTGGCTCCATCAGTGTAATCTCATGGTTTGCTCTGTGAGAAGGACGACAGGTGTGATTGACAGCGTGTCCATGAAAACAGAGCAAATGACCAAACAGCTGTGTGTTTTATGAGAATCGTAAACAAACACACAACACAGAAACACTGCGCTCAGTTAAACACACCGCTGACAGGCAATGTTCTTTCTCTCAAACATTAATCCAATGTTCATTTAGTCTCATCTGTTTTTACTAACATTCTCATTTATCTATTTATGCATCATTCATCATTCTTTGTTTTTTCAGTTACAGTTTTTTAAAATGTTGCTATTTGTTTTTGGAATGTTCAGAAAACATTCAAAAGTAACATTTGCATATAACTGAGAAAATGTTTAACTTACACACACACACACACACACACACACACACACACACACACACACACACACACACACACACACTCACACACACACACACACACACACACACAAACACACACACACACACACACAAACACACACACACACACACACACACACACACACACACACACACACACACACACACACACTCACACACACACACACACACACACACACAAACACACACACACACACACACACACACACACACACACACACACACACACACACACACACACACACACACACAAACACACACACACACACACACACACACACACACACACACACACACACACACACACACACACACACACACACACACACACACACACACACACACACACACACACACACACACACACACACACACACACACACACACACACACACACACACACACACACACACACAAACACACACACACACACACACACACACACACACACAAACACACACACACACACACACACACACACACACACACACACACACACACACACACAAACACACACACACACACACACACACACACACACACACACACACACACACACACAAACACACACACACACACACACACACACACTCTCTCTCTCTCTCTCTCTCTCTCTCACTTACACAAACACACACACACACACACTCTCTCTCTCTCTCTCTGTGTGTGTGTGTGTGTTATATTTAACTGTAGCTCTGATATTCGCTGTCTCTCCACCCACTGCAGCCCCTACCGTCTCTCTCTCTCTCTCACTCTCACACTCTCTCTCTCTATCTCTCTCTCACTCTCTCTCTCGCTCTCTCTCTCTCTCTCTCTCTCTCTGTGTTTCTCTGTCTGTCACTCGCTCTGAATCTCTGAATGTGACTGGATCACAGCAGCAGACGCTCAGGAGGAGAAGAGAAGAGGTGTGAGATCAGAGGAGTTGAGGTGAGAGGCTTCACATGCTGCGATCTGTGTGTGTGTGTGTGTGTGTGTGTGTTGTGCATGAATGGATGCATGTTTCTGAAGGTAACACGCTGCAGACGGTGAGGTGTCTCTGTCTTTGAGGTCATGATGAAGGACGGTGTAGCTGCTGATTATCACATCTGCAAGGTGTACTCTAATAATTATAGTTAATTATAAATATCAAGCTATAACACGTACTAGACGTGAATTATAATAGTATCTCAATGATGCTAAAATAACCGGGCCATCGTCGCACTGAGCTGAATAATGACTCTTGTCTTCTGTAGAGCTGCTGTACAGCTCAATATTTTCAATTTGATACATTTTTCATCATCTGTTATTTTCTTATGACTTGTTTATTGTCTGCTTTACAGTTTTCTTTCCACAGCTTACACACAGAATCTTCACTTGTGACACAGTTTCTGAAAGCTGACACTCAAACAGCAGAAGCACACACCAAATCTACGAAACATTCACTAATCATCAGACTTTGACTCAGTTTTCAATTTCATAAAACACTTTTTGCAAAACACAACACACAGTTCTCTGTGTAACACACACATCTAACAGGAATTAATATTATGGCAAAGGTGTTTGCAAATGTTTGCTTTTGAGATGAGTTTGTGATATTTTGAATGCAGTGCTTCATTTTGAAAGAGATGAGAGACATTTTACATTCTGTGTGCAATTCTTGGTCTTGTGTGTAAAGTTATTAAAAGTTTTGAAAAGTGTTATATAAATGCATCCTTTCATTTCATTTCAGAATGTGTGCAAGCAGCTGAAAACACTGTAAGTTGCTTTCTAGAAACAGTGCTGTTAGTGTGAGTGTGTAATGTGCGTCAGTGGTTTTGTTGTGGATTCTGCTTCTTCTTTTGCACATGGACTGAAGCTCATGCTCAGATCCAGTGCTTAGGTTTCAAGCTTTCACCGCTGTGTGTGTGTGTGTGTGAGACAGATGAGACACTGATACGCTTTGGCCAAGATCCCGTCATTCTCACCATGTGCTCTGAGATCCACAAACAAGCTCAAACTTACTAAATGTGCTTCCAGAGCCACCGCATACATTCACACCAGTGACTCAATTAAGTCATTTTTAATTTAATCAAGTAATTTAATAGTTACACTACTTATTACATCTTAGAGTAACTTGTAATCTGTAACCGATTACATTTCTAGAGTAACCTTCCCAACACTGATGGACATGATCTGCAGTGAACACCTGAACTCATCGGAGCGGTGTTTAATCTGAAGAGACAGGCGAGTGTTTTTAATCTACTGAGATCCAGACACACGGTCTGTCAGCGATCAGACCTTCTGCTGTGAAAAGCTGAGCAGATCTGAGACGAGGTGGATTATCAGTGATCTGATCAGCTCATGTGTTCGGTTTCTTCTCCTGTGTTTAACAGCTTCATCTCGTCCAGATGAAGGAGTAGTTGAGTGAGGAGCAGGAACAGATGCTTCTGGAGGATCAATAAATCCTTCTGTATGCTGTTTCTGTGACCGACTGACCGTGAAAACAAGCATTAGCAGAAGTTATGCTCATGGTTAGGCATATTAGTACAGACAGTGTACTAATAATCTAATGACTGCTAGTTGACATGTAGTTGCAAAGTTACTAACTGCTAGTAGACCATTTGGACTGGTCTGTGTCGGTTCTTGTGACGCAGCATCCACGTCATGAGGATTGTGAAATGTGTGTCAGACAGAGTTTTATCGCAGCTAAAGCGTCCTCTGGTTAGTGTGATTGACAGGACTGGGGAAGCGGAGCAGATGTCGTTAATTAGTGTTTGGACACCTTCAAGCTGGATTAAAGACGTCAAACACGGCCTAATAACACAGATTCACACTGCTGGTGCTCAGGGTTTGAGGCTGTAATCACTGAGGATAAATCCTGGTGCTTTACACAAACTCCTGCAGCTTCACATGGACACCTCTTGAAACTTCAAGACTTCAGATTTTGAGCTATTAAATCTGTTTTCAATATTTCAATATTATGAGAACCTATATTCTGGGTGGTTGCTTGGGTGTTGTTTTGACAATTTCATCTAGTTTCATACTGTTTCATACTGATACTGTGAAGCTGCTTTGACAGAATCTGTATTGTTAAATACATGTATAAATATAAAGTATAAATGAAGGTGACGTGACTAGTTTCACTTGATGTTCTGAAATAACTAAAAATAAAAAAACTGCATAGATGTATTGAAACAAAAACTAAGAAAATGACAAAAGCACAGAGCAAAATTACTACAAATAACAGTTTTAACAGCATTTAATTTAATTGAAAATAATAAAAAATCGAATTCAAATGAAAACTATAACAGTATTTTAGTGATACTAAGGTATCATCTTGACATGACGTTAGTCCGATGTTGTTCTGACGTTTGTCTGATGTTGGTCGGACGTTAGTCTGATGTTGGTCTGATGTTGGGCTGATGTTAGTCTGACGTTAGTCTGATGTTGGTCTGACATTGGTCTGACGTTGACCTGTTGTTAGTCTGATGTTGGTCTGATGTTAGTCGGACATTAGTCTGATGTTGGTCTGACGTTGGTCTGATGTTGGCCTGTTGTTAGTCTGATGTTGGCCTGATGTTAGTCTGATCTTGGTCTGACGTTAGTCTGCTGTTGGTCTGATGTTAGTTTGCTGTTGGTCTGATGTTGGCCTGTTGTTAGTCTGTTGTTGGTCTGACGTTAGTCTGATGTTGGTCTGATGTTGGTCTGATGTTGGCCTGTTGTTAGTCTGATGTTGGTCTGACGTTAGTCTGATGTTGGTCTGATGTTGGTCTGATGTTGGCCTGTTGTTAGTCTGTTGTTGGTCTGACGTTAGTCTGATGTTGGTCTGATGTTGGCCTGTTGTTAGTCTGATGTTGGTCTGACATTGGTCTGATGTTGGCCTGTTGTTAGTCTGATGTTGGTCTGACGTTGGTCTGATGTTGGCCTGTTGTTGGTCTGATGTTGGTCTGACGTTGGTCTGATGTTGGCCTGACGTTAGTCTGCTGTTGGTCTGATGTTGGCCTGTTGTTACTCTGATGTTGGTCTAACGTTGGTCTGATGTTGGCCTGACGTTAGTCTGATCTTGGTCTGACGTTAGTCTGCTGTTGGTCTGATGTTGGCCTGTTGTTAGTCTGATGTTGGTGTGACGTTGGTCTGATGTTAGTCTGATGTTGGCCTGTTGTTGGTCTGATGTTGGTCTGATGTTGGCCTGTTGTTAGTCTGTTGTTGGTCTGATGTTGGCCTGTTGTTAGTCTGATGTTGGTGTGACGTTGGTCTGATGTTAGTCTGATGTTGGCCTGTTGTTGGTCTGATGTTGGTCTGATGTTGGCCTGTTGTTAGTCTGTTGTTGGTCTGATGTTGGTCTGATGTTGGTCTGACATTCGTCTGATGTTGGCGTGTTGTTAGTCTGTTGTTGGTCTGACGTTAGTCTGATGTTGGTCTGATGTTGGCCTGTTGTTAGTCTGATGTTGGTCTGACATTGGTCTGATGTTGGCCTGTTGTTAGTCTGATGTTGGTCTGACGTTGGTCTGATGTTGGCCTGACGTTAGTCTGATCTTGGTCTGACGTTAGTCTGCTGTTGGTCTGATGTTGGCCTGTTGTTGGTCTGATGTTGGTCTGATGTTGGCCTGTTGTTGGTCTGATGTTAGTCTGTTGTTGGTCTGACGTTAGTCTGATGTTGGTCTGATGTTGGCCTGTTGTTAGTCTGCTGTTGGTCTGATGTTGGCCTGTTGTTGGTCTGATGTTAGTCTGTTGTTGGTCTGACGTTAGTCTGATGTTGGTCTGATGTTGGCCTGTTGTTAGTCTGATGTTGGTCTGACATTGGTCTGATGTTGGCCTGTTGTTAGTCTGATGTTGGCCTGACGTTAGTCTGATCTTGGTCTGACGTTAGTCTGTTGTTGGTCTGATGTTAGTCTGTTGTTGGTCTGATGTAAGTCTGATGTTGGTCAGGGAATCAGGCAGCGCTCCGGTCAGCCATGCTCCATTTTAGATCAAGGATCAGTTTCCAGCGCTCTGGAAAAAAAAGACTCTATTTGTAGCGGTCAGAGGAGCAAACGCTCACCGAACATCTCACACATTGATTAGCTGAGGCTTATTCTGGATAATGGGATTTATGCAGCATATATGTCACGCGTGATATAAATAACTATATAACGTTAATTGTAATGATAACAATAACTATAACTCTATTGATAACTACAATGATAACTTTATTATATATTATATATATTTATATATATTCTAATATATATTATAACAATAACTTCAATAAACTATAAAGTTAATGCTACCTTAAATAAATTATAACATTAACTGTTTTAGTTTTATTCCAGTTAACATTACAATACATACAACATTATCTGTAATCTATATCTATAATGATAAATACAACAATAATTACAGTATAATGATACATTAAATGACGTGTGTCGAGTGTGTGTGTGCATGTGATGTGTGTGTCGAGTGTGTGTGTGTGCGTGTGATGTGTGTGTCGAGTGTGTGTGTGTGTGTGTGTGTGTGTGTGCGTGTGATGTGTGTGTGTGTGTGTGCACAGGCTCACTGTGTAGTCTGCATGTATACTGCATGTATATACAACACATGCATCACATGTGTGATGCAGGCAGAAGCACATCAGTTTTTACAAATCCAACATCCAAAAAAAGTAATTGCCCTTTACAAAAAAAAAAATAATTAACGATGTCAGATGATTTTAAAGTTGGAGGATAAATGAGAAGGAGCTTTAATCCAAAGTACACGGATTAAGAACTAATCTTGTGTGACCTTTCCAGCAGGATTACGTAATGTGTGAAGACACTTTAACTAAGTATACATATATTTTTTTTAAGAAAATGACTGATGGTTTCTTAGATAAGACCCTTATACCTCAGCTGGGATCATGTGGAGATCTTTGAAACTGCATTTTGGACCTTAAAATCATTGGTCACCACTGAAGTCCACTATATGGAGAAAAATCCTGCACGTTTTCCTCAGAAAACTACATTTGTTTGTGACTGAAGAAAGAAAGACATGAACATCTTACATGAGGGTGAATAAATTATCAGCAAAGTTTTATTCTGAACTTATCCTTTAATATCTTATGAAATCATGTTTTCACACACTGAAATGATTCCGTGTCGTTCTAGCCGTCTCATTGAAATGCCCCACATCAGCGCGTCTTGCACTGTGAGTTTCCCGTCTGGATAAATTTACCGGCTGTGACTGCATGGATCGGGCTCTGATCGGTCAAACTGGCCGCTCACTGTGTGCCAATCATAATTTCCTTTGTTAGCGGGGATCAGAGGCCTAAATCTGACCAGCGGGGTTCTGCGTGTCAGTGTGGCCTTGTTCCCCTCTGGCATTCATCAAATGACAGCAGCAATTACCAAGCTATTTTCTGTCTTTGCCTCACAGCTGTGTGACACACGAGGAGCTGCATGATCACTGAGGTTTGACCAGCGCTCTCTAATCAGATGATCAGTGTGTGTGTGTGTGTGTGTGGATCCACAGATCTGCTGCTGAACACTGTATCCCACAATGCACTGCACTGACCTGACCTCCGTTTCCAGTGTGACCACTAAAGGCCAAAGGCCCACTCCGTGAACCAGAACTATATTGATGACTGTGGCGATAACTGTAACGTTAACTACGATCATAATGATAACTGTTTAATAATTTTTTACTCTTATTGTGTGAACGGGCCTTAAAACAGAAATGATATCAGCCAGGATTTTTTAAGTTACATAATACTGACTTAACAATGCAGTGTTTTTATGAGATGATCATATGACATGATATTAGTTTGATTATATGCTGCACACTGTTGCAGATGTAGTACACAGTATGCAGTGCACTAGTGTCTCGTGTCATTGCGTACAGTCCTCATTGTTCCAGCACTTTCTGAATGAAATGCTAAACGCTTGAGATTGATTTCCGTCTGGATCAATACACAGCAGACTCCAGTGAAGAGCAGGCAGATGTTCCTGCAGACGGAGCTGATCAATGAGACGATGCACATCAGCAGAATCACTTCTGCTGCGCTCCCTTCATGACCTATTGATCAGAAACAGAGTTACAGATCCAGTTACACATGAACTAGTCAAAGGATAAATCAGCCATCTGCATCTGTTCTACAGGAATATATGTGTGGTTGCACAAGTAAAGCAAATCCACTCAAACAGATTCTTTCCCAATAAGCCTTATTTTATTTGTATTTCTCTTTTTACAGACACATTGTTTAAAAGCACAATTCATGATGTTAATGTTAATTATAATAATACCTAAATGTGTTGTAGTCACGTCAGTTTAAAGCTGAATAATGGGATCATTTACATATTGAGCAAAATATTAACCATCAAGCCAGATACTTAGTATACATGGTTGGTAAAGTTAGACTCCATTATAAAGTGAGATTTCCAATTCCTTATATGCAACATATTGTCATATTAAGTAAAAACCTATTAAAAATAGGACAGTTTCATATATTAACATATATACTGCATAGCCAATAAAAATGTGTAATACATTTTTGGATATATATATTCATCCTAAAACTCATTCTGCATATTCGCTATGAAGAGCTGGCATGCTGTGAACTAACTGTAAGTGTATCAGTGCCATGATTAAAATGAAGAGTGTTTGGTTTTTGGTCACATTGCCCAGTCGTAAGCAGAAGTTAATGGAAAGTGTAACACTTGATATCTTCAGAGGTGCAGGTGTTCAGACAGATGCTAAAGATAGTGCTGTGAAAGACACAATCAATCAGGATGCTGCCGTGTTGAACAGCCTAAACTCATCCAGCGTATGGATGTCATGTTTGTGCACACGCTCCATATGTCCGGTTTGCCGTGTAGCCGGTATTTTGTGCGTCTCACACCCTTTGCTCAGTGTGGGGGTTTCGGGTGACCTTAATTTTAGCCGGGAGGCTTGCAGGCTGATCATACGCACTGAAGACAGACTCAGAGCGTCACAAATAAGGGCAGATTCACATGCACGGGTTTATTCTATGTCTGAAACTGAAACATTGCTGTAGGTTTTTCTGTTGTAGAAATTTTAGTTCCACTCTCGTTGGACCTGCTCATTCAGACATGCATTCATTAATAAAGCTCTTGCATTAATTACTGCCATTAATGAATGAATCTCAGACAGTAATTAATCACAGACAGAAACTCATATCAGACTCATTCAGAGCTCCAGAAACACGCTGAAGCTGTTTATGATCTGATGAAGCACAATGAGAAGAAAACAGATGTGAAAGATGATCCAGAGAGATGATCTTCTCATTGTTTACAGATGAATGTAATCACACACACACACACACACACACTGAACACTAGTTCACTACTGAACACTGCACGGTATTTACTGTTCATTGCCCGCTCATTTAAAAACAATTGTATCTTGAGCAATATACAATGATATAAATGTTTTCATCGCTTTTGTCTCATGAGCTCATCACTTCAGTTAACATTGCTGAGATAATGAAAAGTGATGCAATTTCCTGTATAAATGAAGCAAACTCTGAATCATCACACAGGAAATGGTCTGCGCAGTGCATTGTGGGATACTGTATCTCATGCATTATGTTCTGGATGTTTATGGCACGTTTTGATCATGCTGTTTGTGCTCAATGTGAGCTGCACACTGTACATTGTAAAAATAATCTTTCAAAGTTATAAGCAAAGATTAATGAATGTTTTACAAGAACATACTATTTCAGTTTCTCTACTTCAAAATGTCACATTTAAAGGTGCATTTTCTACTGTTCTCTGAGGTACATTTATAATTGTATCAAGATTTTTTTAAAAGCATCATGATTTAAAAGTATTAGGCTATTTTCTGTCCTGCACGCTGTTTGAATAGGCATGGATGATCATAAACTCAGAAGTAAACACTTACTGCTTTGATCGGCAAATAGTTGTGGCAGCGGTGTAGTATCAGTGGGCGGGGCTAAACAGGTAGTGGTGAAGTATCAGTGGGAGGGGCTAAACAGGCAGTGGTGTAGAAGCAGGTGTTGATCTTTTTCTGTGGAGGCGGAGCTTATCCACACTACTACAACATAGAGTAGAACATTGCCTTCAGTATAAGATTTTTTTTAGCAAGGAAGTTTTGAGTTCGAGATACAGGATGTTTTTTTTAAAGTATTATGAACTGTTACATGTGAAAGATCAGGGAAATGTTGGTTTTTCAGTTCATGACCCCTTTAATACAAAACTTTACATGCCATTTCTGTGTAAGTTATTTGATAAATTTGCTACAGATTTGCTAAGTGACTGTTGTAAAGTACATTTAACACCACTTTTTTGTGGAGAAATAATGACAATTAAATCATAATAAATCTATTGGAACAAGCACCTCTTACTCAGTGCTTAATTTGTAAATTGCGAGGTCCCGGAACAAAGCGGGGGAACGGATCCGGCATGTGATTACAGGAGGGAGAGGTAACGGAACATTCGCGCAATCACATTGCTGCAGTTTGAGTGATTTTAAGAGCGTGCATCAGTTGCATTTAGGGTCTGTAAGGTCATGAAATGCCATGCGATTTTAAAACAACAATTTCCAGGCCTAAAAACGTTTTGAAAAAGTTGTGGAATTTTATTTTTCAAATCTCTGTGTAATAGTTATAATCAGGTCCTACATTTCTGTGGTTTTAATAATTCTCGCAGCTTTCAAGTTTATAAAGAGGTAAATTCCTGCATTTATTCAACGTAGCTTGTAGGTTTGAATAACAAAATAAATCCACACAAACAAGATTCAATCAGTCATTCGAAACCATAAACTCTCTCGGAGCGCTTCTCATCAGCGCATCAGCGACCTGCTGCACGCTGCGATACAACACTCACTCGCATTTCGATCGGGACAGCTGACAGAACTGCCACTTGACTTGAATAATCGGGTAATTGTTGCATTGTCACAAAAATTTTTTTTTCACCTTTTAAGTATTTTAAGCCATTTGGTACTCGTGCGCTCCACATGCTGTATGTGCCCTCACAGTCACATCCAAAGCTTGCGCGTATCAAGCCGCCTCGCGAGTATTAGCCTATATAAGAGTTATTTTTTGTAGTTTGTTGAGTTTAAGCAACCAAATACACACAATATGATATCTGATGGTTGTTGACAAATAAAACAGTTTCATGGCACACTCTACTAAAATACACCGGGGGAAATGAAAGAAAAGGGGGGGGGTCAAATATTAAACACTGCGTCGTCAGTGTCGGTGTTGTATCAGACACGTGCAGTTAACATCAGGCTATATGAAAAACAAGCTCAAATGGAGTTAACAAGGTCTTTGGCCGTGAATGAGGAGATCTGTGTTTTGTCCGCATCTGAGGAAAGTGCAGCGCATTATATGCTATCATCACCTTTTACAGGCTATATAACGTTTATTGTTGCTATATGGGCGCTTGGTTTTTCTTGTTGTTTTGTAAACTTGGCCAATGTCTCATGATATAAATGATAAAGCGCTTATGCACAGGAGGATATTCAAAACGTACAAAATTATTTTGGCTAGATGGCAAAAAACGTACTTCTCCAGTCTTCAAACACACAAAGACATAAGCCTTTACAGACATAGTGTTTGAGTAAAGGAAATGCTGTATTCAAACAGTTATGTGTTTACCCTTGCTTGGGGAATAAGCGGAGATCTGTCTCCTCCAGCTGTGCGCGCGTGTCAATCTGAGTGGAGGCGGGGGGAGTGACGAGGTTTCGCGAGAGCTTGAGGATCCAATGGCGTAATGAAGTTTTACTGAAAAGCTCTTTTAAATACTTATCATTGGTTAAATATTTGTAAAACCCTCTGATTTAAAATAATAATAACAAATTATAATAGAGAAATTAAATTTTGGTTAATTTTTCACGGCACATATCTGTCTGCCATACGGAAACGCCGCCCCTGGAGGAGGGGGATCCGCCAAAATGAGGTGCCGGATCCGGCTTGTTCCGGTACAAATGAAGCCCTGCTCTTACTCCACAAACACACTGAAAACCTTTGCTAGTGTAATGAAGGGTGAGTTGATCTGAAACTCTGTGTGTTTTTATAGTTTTATTGCATATTGAATATGAAATTTAGTAATGTGCCAATCTGAAAGTTGTTAGCTACCCTTTTCAAAGCTTTCCTCCTTAATGTTAAGAAACAGATTATGGTAATTGTAAGTAATTTTAAAGAGCAGGATTGGAAGTCTTGTGTTAGTACACACACACATACATGCACACACACTCACACACACACACACACACACACACACACACACACACACATACACACACACACACACACACACACACTCACTCTTGTTTGTTTTTGTGTAAAGTGTGTTCATCCCATAGGTGTAATGGTTTTTATACTGTACAAACTGTATATTCTATGGCCCTACACCAACCCTACACCTAACCCTAACCCTCACAGGAAACTTTGTGCATTTTTACTTTCTCAAAAAAACTCATTCTGTATGATTTATAAGCTCAGTGATCAGAAGATGGCAGCAGTGAGTCAAACTCAGAGAGAGAGAGAGAGAGAGTGTGTGTGTGTGTGTGTGTGTGTGTGTGTGTGTGTGTGTGTGTGATGGCGTTTGCTGATCTGAGCTCCGGCCGTGTCGTAGTTCATTAGATGAACGTCAGTCTCGTTTGAGGAATGAGCAGAATCCGGGTCAGTACTGAGGTGCCACATTTCTCAGATACATGATGAAGACAGTCTTTTAATAATCACATCCTTCCTGGTATTTTCTGGCTGTCATTTATCTTCAGAAGTGTTTTTCAGCAAAATTTGAGAAGCACAGAGAGAGAGAGAGAGAGAGAGAGAGAGAGAGAGAGAGAGAGAGAGAGAGAGAGAGAGAGAGAGAGAGATCTCCTTCATGTTTCTGAATGATGTCATTATAAATTAATCCAGATCTGTAGATCTGCTTCTATTTGAGCTCTATTTTAAATATATAAGGGACCAGTTCACCCAAAAATAAACATTAGCTGAAAATGTATATCAGTGTCTCATCAATGTATGCTCTGCAGTGAATCGGTGCTGTCAGAATGAGAGTCTGATAAAAACATCACAATAATCCACAGCACTCCAGTCCATCAGTGAACATCTGGAGAAGACAAAAGATGAAACACATCCAGCATTAAGATGATTTTAACTCAAACACATAGAGTCTATAATCCATAATAACACTTCCTCCAGTGAAGAAGTGCATCTGCTGTTGTCTCTCACAGATTAGTTTAGATCTGTTTAAACGCTGCTTGATCTGTGCAGATTTCTCTCCTGATTCAGACCAGAACACTTCTTCACTGGAGGAAGTGTTATTATGGATTATAGACTCTATGTGTTTGAGTTAAAATCATCTTAATGCTGGATGTGTTTCATCTTTTGTCTTCTCCAGATGTTCACTGATGGACTGGAGTGCTGTGGATTATTGTGATGTTTTTATCAGACTCTCATTCTGATGGCACCCATTCACTGCAGAGCATCCATTGATGAGACACTGATGCAATGCTACATTTCTACAAACCTGATGAAGACACAAACTCATCCTGATCTCTGATAACCTGAGAGTGAGCACATTTTCAGCTATTTTGGGTGAACTATTCCTTTAACTATTGCTGAATTAATTTTCATATCTTTTCAAAAGTAATTAGTTGTAAATGACGTCAGACGTGCGTGCTGCTCGCTCAGTTGTTGTTGTGTTAATGAGAAACTCCCGTGCATCGACTCAATTGTTGAACCTAAATGAAACGTTTCACAAACATTGCAGTGGGTCTGCTTTGGTTGATATAATGATGTCTCCTCTCAACTAAAGTACAGCTTCTCAACCTCGTAGAGTTTTTTTGTAATCCAGCTCTGTAAACAGCGCGTCATATCTTGATTACTCTATTTGTTTTATCTCCGCTGTGGTTTCTGGAACATTTTAAATGTACTCAGACGTAAGATTGTGAGTATGTCTGCTGGTCTGTGCATGAGGTCAGTCCATCTCAACGGCTCCAAACATGGTAAAGTCCTGATGCTTTTAGGTGGCATCTACAGTAAGTATAGTTTTTATTTATTTATTTATTTTTTATCTGAAATGGTTTAAAATTCCCCTCATTTGGGGTTGATATCTCTGATGTGGGAGCAGATAGGAGCCTGAAATAATCACAGGTGACATTATTCATGGTCTGTGAGAAAATGCACAGATGTAACAAAAGCATAAGAAATACTAAAAATGAACAGTAATTTACATGAATTATGTTTATGAATGACAACAGCTTATAGGAGCCACCAGGGGGCCTCATCAAACTTCCACGCTGGACTTCTTATTCTAATCTTATTCTTTGTTTAAGAGAAACGGGTGTGAACTGATTTACTCTCACAAACCTCTGAACAAAACACCTTATAAGCAGTTACACAACTGAACACACACACACACACAGAGCCTGAGGGCCGGATGCCATTCGCAAACTCTTGTTCTCAATCTTTTGTGCTGTTGATTATGTAACATATAAAACTGACAGATGAGAGTAAACCCTGCTCACGCTATGACCATCAGCACACACACACACACACACACACACACACACACACACACGCACACTCAGAGACACACACACACACACACACACACACACAGACCGGTTCTGTCCGTCTCTCTCTCCTGCTTGACATCAGCCTGCTGGAATGTGTGTGTGTGTGTGTGTGTGTGTGTTTGTGTGTGAGAAAGAGGTGTAGTGTGTGTGTTTAGTCACACCTGTGTTCTCACCTTCTGACCCGTGTGTGTGTGTGTGTGTGTGTGTGTGTGTGCTGCAGCGATGATGTCATCTGATCTGAGATCAGCTCCTGTTTGACCTATGACCTACAGTTCAGTTCCTCCGCCTGAATGACAGAGATCCTAACAAGAGAACATAAACTCTAATAGTTCTAACCTGAATAACTGATGTTTCAGTGGAAGATCCATTTACATTGACATTTATTCATTTAGCAGACGCTTTTAATACAATTATTTTTAATACTCATATACTCACAATTAAAGATGTGTTATGAAGGTCTATGGAAAATACATGATTGGCTTTTACTGGCTGGGTACAATACTGGACAAATTCATGAAAATTAAATTAAAAACCATTTGTGCACTGCAAATATGATTTTCTTACTCCGTATTTTTTTTTTTTTTTCAGAACACAAAGTACAAACAGTACAAACGTAAGTAAATAAAAATAAGACATTAAATTTATTTCTGATTTTGAAAAAAATATTAAAAATTATTTAAAAAATATTTGCCAATGGGTCCAGAAAATCTACTTAATTCAAAGGGAAAATAATAGAAATAAGATATTTTTCTGACCCCATCAGGAGATATTTTTTTCTTGTTGAAAGCATAAACTGTCACGTAAAAGAACACAAAATCCAATTGCAAGTATAACAGTTTATTTGCCACAACGCAAAAAAGCAGGGAACAAGAAAATAGAGCAGGTGAGCTGGTGAACAGGTGAGCTGGTGAATCGGTGAGCTGGAGAGCTGTCTCTGTAACATGGAGACTATGAGGCACTGACCCGAACCAACCCAGAGAATTCTCCTAGGAACAGGCGTGGAAGCACACTGGGCGATCTCCTTGGCAGAGCGCAAGAAGAGTGATCTGAGGACTGAGAGCAAGACCAGCATCAACAACTACGAACAACGATCTAACAACATGCAGTAACAACCACAAGACTGATAAAGACAGGACAGAACCAGCATCAGGTGCAGCCATGCTGATTAGCTCATCAGCCCAATGATTGCTGGAGCAATGCTGAATAAGCAATCAGACAGATAACGAGAAAACAGACATGCAGAATGAACACACAGATCTATGAACCGTGACAGTACCCCTCCTCCTAGGAGCGCCTCCTGGCGCTTCCAGAGGAACCCACCTGGCGATTGTAATCATCGATAAGCAAATGATCCAATATGTCCCTAGCGGGAACCCAACTCCTCTCCTCCGGACCGTAACCCTCCCAGTCCACCAGGTACTGAAATCCGCATCCCCTCCGCCTCGAGTCCAGAATACGTTTTACCGAATAAGTGAGTTCCCCATCTACGAGTCGCGGCGGTGGGGGAACTGGGACAGGCGGATTAATGGGAGCACGAAAAATGGGCTTTAATTTGGAGAAATGGAAGACGGGATGAATTCTCCTGTACGCAGGAGGAAGTTTGAGGCGGACTGCCACTGGACTAATAATCTTGGTGACAGTAAACGGGCCGATAAATTTGGGAGCAAGCTTCTTACAGACAGAACGGAGAGGAATATCTTTAGATGAAAGCCACACTTTTTGACCAACGACGTAGACGGGTGGCTCAGACCGGTGGCGATCGGCCTGGGCCTTGGTGCGCGCCCCCACCTGGAGGATGGCTTCTCTAGCCCTCCTCCAGGTGCGGTGGCACCTTTGGACAAAAGCGCGAGCAGAGGGGACCGTGACTTTGGATTCCATACTCTGAAAGATAGGTGGCTGGTAACCTATGCTACACTCAAACGGAGATAGGCCCGTGGATGACACTGGTAAAGAATTGTGTGCGTACTCCACCCATGAGAGTTGCTGACTCCAAGAGGATGGGTTTTGAGACACCAAACACTGCAATATCCGTTCCAAATCTTGGTTGGCCCTCTCCGTCTGACCATTACTCTGGGGATGAAACCCAGAAGAAAGACTAACAGTCGCCCCTAACAAACGATTAAATTCTTTCCAAAATTTGGAAACAAACTGAGGCCCCCTGTCAGAGACCACGTCTACCGGGAGGCCATGAATACGAAAGACGTGATCAATGACAGCAACCGCTGTTTCTCTGGCTGAGGGTAATTTGGGCAGAGGAACAAAATAAGTTGCCTTCGAGAACCGGTCCACCACGGTCAAACCTACCGTGTTACCCTGCGATGGCGGGAGTCCCGAAACAAAATCTAGCGAAATGTGGGACCAGGGTCTTGAAGGAACCGACAGCGGCTGAAGGAGTCCAGCAGGGGGTCGATCGGAAACCTTAGAAGCGGCACAGACAGAGCAAGCCAAAACAAAATAACGTATATCCCGGGCCATAGAGTGCCACCAGAACCGCTGTTTGACAAGAAATACTGTACGATTTACCCCTGGATGACAAGCTACTTTGGAACAATGGCCCCAACGGATGACCTCAGACCGTAATTCTTCTGGCACAAATAAACTACTCGGTGGGCATCCAGGCGGAGGCGTTACCCCTTCCAAGGCCTTACGGTCCTTCGACTCGATCTCCCAAGTCATACCAAATACCACGATGTCATGTGGCACTATAGACTCGGGAGACAACGGGCGTTCAGATTTATCAAAAATACGGAACAAGGCATCAGGTTTAACGTTCTTAGAACCTGGACGATAAGAAATTGAAAAACAAAAATGACTGAAAAATAAGGCCCACCGAGCTTGCCTAGAATTTAACCTTTTAGCAGAACTGATGTATTCAAGGTTCTTATGGTCAGTCCAGACTATAAAGGGTTCCTCCGAACCCTCCAACCAATGACACCATTCTTCCAAAGCGGGCTTAACTGCCAGCAACTCTTTATTACCAATGTCATAATTACATTCGGCAGGAGAAAAACAATGAGAATAATATGCGCAAGGGTGAACCTTACCATCCGCGGAAGAACGCTGGGAAAGAACCGCACCAGCCCCCACCTCTGACGCATCGATCTCCACCATGAACTGACGGAAGGGGTCAGGGGCCACCAGAATGGGAGCTAAAACAAAGCAACTCTTTAATTTGCAGAACGCAGCTTCCGCCACGCTAGTCCACCTGAACGTCATCTTGGCGGAGGTCAAGGCAGTCAAAGGGGCGGCTAGCTGGCTGTAATTGCGAATAAAATGCCGGTAAAAATTGGCAAAGCCCAGAAACCTCTGCAGGGCCTTGCGGGAATCTGGGGTTGGCCAATCTACCACAGCCTGAACTTTGTTGGGATCCATGCGTAATCCCTCGGATGATATGATGTACCCTAGAAAAGAAACAGATTGTGCATGAAAAATGCATTTCTCCGCCTTGACAAAAAGCCCATTCTCTAGCAGCCTCTGAAGCACTACCTTGACGTGCTGAACATGTTCCTGGAGAGAATTAGAAAATATCAAAATGTCATCCAGGTAGACATATATGAACTGATCAACCATGTCTCTCAGCACATCATTGACTAGTGCCTGGAAGACCGCGGGAGCATTAGAGAGCCCAAACGGCATAACAAGATACTCAAAATGCCCCTTGGAGGTATTAAAAGCGGTCTTCCATTCATCCCCCTTTCTTATGCGAACCAAATGATAGGCATTGCGAAGATCCAATTTTGTGAAAAAGGAAGCACGCTGCAGACTCTCGAAGGCTGAAGACATCAACGGCAAAGGGTAGGTATTCTTTACCGTGATACTATTCAACCCTCGATAGTTGATACAAGGACGCAGGGAACCATCTTTCTTTTCCACAAAAAAAAAAATCTCGCACCTGCAGGAGAAGAAGGACAAATGATCTTGGCTGCAAGAGAATCAGAAATATATTTCTCCATCGCCTCCCTCTCCAGTACGGAAAGTGAGTATAACCTGCCTTTAGGCGGAGAAGTACCTGACAATAAATCTATTGCACAATCATAAGGACGATGCGGAGGAAGAGAAGCAGCCCGGGACTTACTGAACACTCCCTTCAGGTCAAGATACTCCGCGGGCACGTTTAACAGATCCACATGTTCATCCTGCAACACAGAACAAGACACAGAAGAGCAAGCAGACAACAAACATGATGCATGACAATATTCACTCCAGGATGAGACTGTGCTTAGTTGCCAGTTTATATTGGGGTTGGTAACACTAGCCAGGGGTGACCCAAAACCACAGGAGCCAAAGGGGAATCAGTCATATAAAAAGAAATGGTCTCAGTGTGGTTGCCCGAAGTGATAAGATTCACCGACTCAGTGGCATGAGTGATGGGTGGAAGCGACTGACCACAGAGGGCACTGACTGAGATAGGTGGACTAAGTGGAACTGAATGAATACCCAGTTTAGACGCTGTCCCACAATCCAAAAAATTACCTTCTGCGCCAGAATCCACCAGTGCTTTACAAGAGAAAATTTCCCGGCCCCTCCGTATTTGAACCGAGAGCAGAGTTACCAGGGAAGGAGGACTTCTGAGTGGTGACTCCGCCCGTCAGTAGCCTCCTTACTGACGGGCTCTGGTTTTTACCAGGCACTGTGCAGCGATGTGACCTGCGGCACCACAGTATAGGCACAGCCCCAGGTTCCTACGCCTATCCTTCTCCTCTCGAGAAAGGTGAGCCCTGCCCACCTGCATGGGTTCTGGATCAAAGCGGTGATCGGCTGTCTTCTCTGCCATGGCTGCAAACTGGTCACGCTGATGTAGTCTGGTGTCCACTCGGATGGCCAGATCGATCAATCCGTCGAGTGAAGTGGGTAATTCCAGGGTGTAAATCTCCTTAATGATCCGGTCGGCCAATCCATGCCTAAAAATGTCCCACTGCGCTTCTTGGTTCCAGTTGCATTCCGCCGCCAATGTTCGAAACTCGGTAGAATAATCCGTAACCGACCGATCTCCTTGGCGTAACTCCGCCAATTCCCTTGCCGCCTTCCTGCCAGATGCAGCCCGATCAAAAACCTTCCTGAGCTCCTCGGAAAACAATTGGAATGAAGAACAGCAATGGTGTCCTTGTTCCCACACCGTTGTTCCCCAGAGAGCCGCTCGTCCAGAAAGCAGAGTTATGATAAAAGCCACTTTGGACTCCTCTGTAGGAAAAGACGAAGGCTGGAGAGCAATGTGAAGAGAGCAAGTGGTCAAAAATGAATGACATAACAGGGGCTCACCGGAATAAAGAGTTGGAGGTGGTAGACGAGGCTCAATGCGTCGGTTGGTGATATCCACAGGTGGAAACGTCAGAGGATTAAGCGCAGTGGGTTGTTGGGCAGATTCAGGTTTTAACTGTCTGACCTGAGTGGTGAGATCTGAGACCTGCGTGACGAGTGCCTGCACTGCACGACCAGTAGCCATGATTTGCTCCTCTTGCTGTGCAAAACGACTATTGCTGCTGGTGAGAATGTCTCTCAGCTTCGCCATACTTGCTGGATCCATCTTGGTCAGATCGTTCTGTCACGTAAAAGAACACAAAATCCAATTGCAAGTATAACAGTTTATTTGCCACAACGCAAAACAGCAGGGAACAAGAAAATAGAGCAGGTGAGCTGGTGAGCAGGTGAGCTGGTGAACAGGTGAGCTGGTGAATCGGTGAGCTGGTGAATCGGTGAGCTGGTGAATCGGTGAGCTGGTGAACAGGTGAGCTGGTGAACAGGTGAGCTGGTGAACAGGTGAGCTGGTGAACCGGTGAGCTGGTGAATCGGTTAGCTGGTGAATCAGTGAGCTGTCTCTGTAACATGGAGACTATGAGGCACTGACCCGAACTAACCCAGAGAATTCTCCAAGGAACAGGCGTGGAAGCACACTGGGCGATCTCCTTGGCAGAGCGCAAGAAGAGTGATCTGAGGACTGAGAGCAAGACCAGCATCAACAACTACGAACAACGATCTAACAACATGCAGTAACAACCACAAGACTGATAAAGACAAGACAGAACCAGCATCAGGTGCAGCCATGCTGATTAGCTCATCAGCCCAATGATTGCTGGAGCAATGCTGAATAAGCAATCAGACAGATAACAAGAAAACAGACATGCAGAATGAACACACAGATCTATGATCCGTGACATAAACTTGCTTCATTTTGATATATATATATTAGGGGTATAACGATATGCGTATTCGTATTGAACTGTTCGGTACGAGGCTTTCGGTTCGGTAAGCGGTACGCATTATGGACCGAAAGGTTCGTTGGACTATATAATTATATTTGGAAAATAAAAAAAAATTGTGAAATATAATGATATGCGTTCAACAAGGTAGCCCAATAACCCAAACGACGTAACAGGCAATGCCCCTGACACCCCCGAAGAAGAAAAAAACACCAACTTATATGTTTATGTTAGGCTACTCAGTCAGGCGCTCGCTCACTCAGTAATACACGCTGAAGGCTCGTTGCAAAATGGCCAATGCATTTAACAGACCAGAAATAGAAGATCCTCCAATAACCAACAGGTCTGGTGTTTGGGTGCACTTTAGATTCCCTGTAAGTGAGCGAGCGCCTTTATGGGCCTTTCACACAGGACGCGGTATGCGCGGCGCTGCGCTATAAAACCCATTCATCTCAATAGCTTGCTCCGCGCAAGGATGTTTTGTTGCTGCGTCGACCAAAAGCGCAAGCGCAGCGGTGCGCATCATTTGCGTGCTTGCGCGCACGCCGCGGTCAAAGTTCAAAATAGTTCAACTTTTGCCGCTGCGCACTGTGACGATTACCAGCGTGACCAAAAGGATCCAAAACAAACATGGAAATCAAAATGAAAGAACTGCTAGTACAGTACTGTGTGTGTCAGAATTTCCTGAGCTGTACGATACAAGTTTGAGGTAGTATAGGGACATCGTCAGGAAAGCTGTGTCATGTAGACATATCTCCATTCAAGGAACAACAGACTATGATAGAGCTCCCGCTCAAAGTTTTTAAAACTCCGCCTACGCCATAGCGCAGCGCAGCGCAAATCGCGTTGTATTTGAAGGGCAACGCTGAACCCAGCGGCAAGCGCCGCGCATACCGCGTCCTGTGTGAAAGGCTGTACTCTGTAGTGGAAAACGTAGGTTTTAAGAACATGCTTAATGTAATTGAGCCCCGTTACAATATTCCTTCACGAGCCCATTTCAGACAGACCGTAATTCCTGCTTTGTTCCAAAAAACATAAGCCCTATAGAGAACCAATTGAGTAAAAACACACTCAATATAAAGAGTTATAGAGTTCCATATAAAAAGTTACATCTTTGTATTTGTTCATAACTACTACAATAATATAACATTTTCATTTTTTTTATAAGGAGCTGTTTTTGTTTTATACAGTATGCTGCTAAGAAAACACTATAGAAGATGGGTAAAGAATAGCTCCATCATTGTTCAATGTAAAAAAAAAAAACATACTTTGTTAGTTTTAATAAATAAAACATTTTTTAAAAATCAAGGAAATTTATCTGCCAATTTTTTCTTTTTGCTGTATCTAAACCGTACCGAACCGAACCGTGACGCCAGTGTATCGTATCGAACCGAACCGTGAATTTTGTGAACCGTTACACCCCTAATATATATACATTTTTTTTTCTGAAAACAGGACTTTATATCTTTATATCTTAAATAATTTGGCTGTTCCAGTACATGTGTCTATAATAAAGGATGTTTAGATATTTGTAATGGAAACAAGATAGAAATACTGAGTGTGAAAATCAATTTTTGTCATTGTGTTTGTATGACAGGCATTGTTTAGTCCTGCAAGTTCAGTCAGATCCACGGCTGTTATCTGTCTTTTATAGATGACATCATGACTGATTCATTCTGCGTGTGTGTGTGTGTGTGCCAAGTACATCTCTGCTTTATTAATGGATCAGCGCTGATCGGTCTGAACATGCAGTGCAAACACTCGTTTCACAGACTTCTGCTGCTTTTATGTGGAGATAAAGAACAAACTCTACTCGTAAAATGTGCTTTATGCTATTTTACAATAGAAATGAAAACGCTTCATGTCACGTCCACAAAGAGAGGAGCTTAAAAGTTTGAATCTGTGGTGAGCTTTTGCACGCTGTGATGTGGTTCATATGTCATGTGGTGTTCAGTACAGTTTTTTCATCTGCTTACACACAAACTCTTCACTTGTCACACAGTTTCTGAAAGCTGTCCCTCAAACAGCAGAAGAACACACCAAATCTGCAAAACATACACTAATCATCAGCCTTTTGACTCATAAAACACTTTTTGCAAAACACAACACACAATTCTCTATGTAACACACAAAATGTGTTTGCAAATGTTTGCTCTTGAGATGTGTTTGTGATATTTTGAATGCAGACCTTCATTTTGCAAGAGATTAGAGGCGTTTTACATTTGTGTGCAATTCTTGGATTTGTGTGTAAAGTTTTGAAAAAAAAGGCAAACTTTTGAATAATTTGTAAGCAGTTGAAAAAACTGTAAGTGCTGTTCCCACAATCCTCTCTGTTTCCCGCTCAGGTGCTCGATCATGCTGGAAGACGCGGTGAAGGGGAAGCTGTCTCCGGTCAGAGGACGAGCGCAGCGGCAGATGTCCGAGCACGAGGAGAGTCCTGGGATGAGACACGCTCATGAAGACATGGCCACCGTCCAGAGGAACCTGATGGACAGCAGACGGCGAGCGGAGAGAGAGCGAACCTCAGCCAAGAGCCGAGACCTCTCACGAGACGACCTGCTCTTCCTCCTCAGCATGCTGGAAGGAGAACTGCAGGTCACCTCAAAATCTAAATCACACATCTGTTTTCCAAATGCATCTGTGCATGTGTTATTTTGCACTTGCACGTATTGATCTGGTCATGTTTGATCAGAATGTCATCATAATTGGATCTTCTGTCTGGTGATGTATGCAGGATTTCTCCAGTCGTTTAGTCTCCTAAACTCCGCCCCTCAAACTCACGCTCATCTGAATATGTCACGCCCACATCTCAACATCCAATCAACAACATTATATCATTATAGTTCTTATTACAGATGTAAACAGGCCTTTAGACAAGCCACATTGTACCATGTTTCCCTGAGACTGATTAAGTAAATTTATTAAACAAAACCAGCTGTAATTTAGTTGATTGTGATCATCGTCTGGCTTGTAAAGGTTGTTTTAGTGCTCTGAACAATATAATACAAGTAAATCTGTGAGTTTTTCTGAATAAAAGTTTATTCATGGGCTTGACTGACCATTTAAGTTGAGACACTACATTCAAAAAAATCTTTTTTTGTAATGCATTGGTCAATTTTGAGATTTTGGTCTATTAACTTCATGTAAGTTATTTTGAAGTGTTATTTTAAACTAGTGGAAAGAAAACACTGAAGATTTTTTACTGCACTTTAAGTATTTGCATCTATAGATTTCAGTTCCGATCCATGTCTTTAAAGGTTTTCTCCTGCGCTTCTGCAGCACTTACATACAACAAATAGAGCAGTTTTATTCTTATCTATATTCAGATGGGTTTTACTGAGGGGTTTGTGAATATTTCATTCACACTGATATATACACCATTTTCCCCCTCTAAAAACATGGTGAAAATGTTTGATTTCTGTCTGTGGACAGTATTTCATGACTTATGGACTGCTAAAAGAGAAATCCAAAATCCCCTCAATAAAAAACTTTAATGTATCCGTAAAATCAAATATTCATAAAATTTTCGGATTTATGTACTGATAATGAATCCAAATTATGGCATATTATTGCATATAAAAACATAACATTTCAGAACAATTCTTAATGTAATCAATCAAGTGGGGAAGTATGGTGATGTTCATTAGTTAAGTTTCACCGGTTCACCTCTGCTGTCTTTATTTTGAAGCAGAAAGTCAAACCCTGTTAAAAACAAAGAGACATCAGCCAGTCCCTCATTAAATGAAATCAACATAAAAGGAAAATTAATTAGAGCTCCAGGCAGTTAATATTCACTCAGATTTAAATGCAAACACAGAAGTACTTCCCTTAATGAATCCATAGTTTGTTTCTGTGTTTTAATGACACGTGTGTTTGCTGCAGGCCAGAGACGAGGTGATCACCGTCCTCAAAGCTGATAAAATCGATCTGCCTCTGCTGGAGGCCAAATACGGCTTCGTGACGCCGCCGAAGGTGCTTCAGGCGCTGCAGAGAGACGCCATCCAATTCAAGAGCAGCAGCTGGCAGGAGGACATCTACGAGAAGCCCATGAGCGAGGTACGAGAGTCAGAGGCAGACAGAGAACACAACTCTATACTGGAGTTAAAGGACAGTACTGCTGGTCAAATATTACTCACTTAAGTTCAACGTTTTGACAACAAAAATGCTCTCGAATCACTCTTGTTGTACTTTGATGTCACACAAAGAACGGTCTGTGCAGTGCTGCTTCAAGTCAAACTTCTACAGTATTGTGTTTTGTTAGAGAGATGCACAGCTTTTCTGTGGCTTTATAGGTCATATTAACAAATAAAAAAATTTAGCAAAATCAGAAAATATTGTCTCTCGACATCGTGGATAGAAATCTACTGGTGTGAAAAGTATGATATTTGTGTCCCTACAGCAGAGAAGCAGTCATCAGTATCACAGATATATTTGTAGCAACAGACAACAATACATTGTATGGATCAAAATGATAAATTTTTCTTTTATGCCAAAAATCATTAGGATATTAAGATAAGATCATGTTCCATGAAGATATTTAGTAAACTTCCTACCGTAAATATATCAAAACTTAACTTTTGATTAGTAATATGCATTGCTAAGAACTTCATTTAAACAACTTAATTTTCTCAATATTTAGATTTTTTGCACCCTCAGATTCCAGATTTTCAAATATTGTTCTCCTAACAAACCAGACATCAAGGGAAAGCATCTGAGCGTGATCTGAGCGTGTTCTGAGCGTTTCTTTGAGCGTGTCCTCAGCGTGTCCTGAGCGTGATCTGAGCGTGTTCTGAGCATTGTATAAGAGCGTGTTCTGAGCGTGTCCTCAGCATGTCCTGAGCATGATCTGAGCGTGTTCTGAGCGTGATATGAGCGTGTTCGGAGCGTGATCTGAGCATTTTTTTGAGCGTGTCCTGAGCGTGATCTGAGCGTATTCTGAGCGTGTCCTCAGCGTGTCCTGAGCGTGATCTGAGCGTGATCTGAGCGTTTTTTGAGCGTGTCCTGAGCGTGATCTGAGCGTGTTCTGAGCGTGTTCTGAACGTGATCTGAGCGTGTTCTGAGCGTGATATGAGCGTGATATGAGCGTGTCCTCAGCGTGATCTGAGCGTGTTCTGAGCGTGATATGAGCGTGTTCTGAGCGTGTTCTGAGCGTGATATGAGCGTGTTCTGACCGTGCTCTGAGCGTTTTTTTGAGCGTGTTCTCAGCGTGTCCTGAGCGTGATATGAGCGTGATATGAGCGTGTTCTGAGCGTGTCCTCAGCGTGTCCTCAGCGTTGTCTGAGCGTGTTCTGAGCGTGATATGAGCGTGTTCTGAGCGTGATCTGAGCGTTTTTTTGAGCGTGTCCTGAGCGTGTCCTGAGCGTGATATGAGCGTGTTCTGAGCGTGTCCTCAGCGTGTCCTGAGCGTGTCCTGAGCGTGATATGAGCGTGTTCTGAGCGTGTTCTGAGCGTGATCTGAGCGTGATGTGAGCGTGATCTGAGCGTGTTTCCAGGGTGTTCTGAGCGTGTTCTGAGCGTGATATGAGCGTGTTCTGAGCGTGATCTGAGCGTGTTCTGAGCGTGATCTGAGCGTGATGTGAGCGTGTTCTGAGCGTGATCTGAGCGTGTTCTGAGCGTTTCTTTGAGCGTGTCCTCAGCGTGTCCTGAGCGTGATCTGAGCGTGTTCTGAGCGTTGTATAAGAGCGTGTTCTGAGCGTGTCCTCAGCATGTCCTGAGCGTGATCTGAGCGTGTTCTGAGCGTGATATGAGCGTGTTCGGAGCGTGATCTGAGCGTTTTTTTGAGCGTGTCCTGAGCGTGATCTGAGCGTATTCTGAGCGTGTCCTCAGCGTGTCCTGAGCGTGATCTGAGCGTGATCTGAGCGTTTTTTGAGCGTGTCCTGAGCGTGATCTGAGCGTGTTCTGAGCGTGTTCTGAACGTGATCTGAGCGTGTTCTGAGCGTGATATGAGCGTGATATGAGCGTGTCCTCAGCGTGATCTGAGCGTGTTCTGAGCGTGATATGAGCGTGTTCTGAGCGTGTTCTGAGCGTGATATGAGCGTGTTCTGACCGTGCTCTGAGCGTTTTTTTGAGCGTGTTCTCAGCGTGTCCTGAGCGTGATATGAGCGTGATATGAGCGTGTTCTGAGCGTGTCCTCAGCGTGTCCTCAGCGTTGTCTGAGCGTGTTCTGAGCGTGATATGAGCGTGTTCTGAGCGTGTTCTGAGCGTGATCTGAGCGTTTTTTTGAGCGTGTCCTGAGCGTGTCCTGAGCGTGATATGAGCGTGTTCTGAGCGTGTCCTCAGCATGTCCTGAGCGTGTCCTGAGCGTGTCCTGAGCGTGATATGAGCGTGTTCTGAGCGTGTTCTGAGCGTGATCTGAGCGTGTTCTGAGCGTGATCTGAGCATGATCTGAGCGTGATCTGAGCGTGATGTGAGCGTGATCTGAGCGTGTTTCCAGGGTGTTCTGAGCGTGTTCTGAGCGTGATATGAGCGTGTTCTGAGCGTGATCTGAGCGTGTTCTGAGCGTGATCTGAGCGTGATGTGAGCGTGTTCTGAGCGTGATCTGAGCGTGTTTCCAGGGTGTTCTAAGCGTGATCTGAGCGTGTTCTGAGCGTGTTTCCAGGGTGTTCTGAGCGTGATGTGAGCGTGATGTGAGCGTGATCTTAGCGTGATGTGAGCGTGTTCTGAGCGTGATCTTAGCGTGATCTTAGCGTGATCTGAGCGTGTTCTGAGCGTGATCTGAGCGTGATGTGAGCGTGATGTGAGCGTGTTCTTAGCGTGATCTGAGTGTGTTTCCAGGGTGTTCTGAGCGTGATCTTAGCGTGATCTGAGCGTGTTCTGAGTGTGATCTGAGCGTGATCTGAGTGTGTTTCCAGGGTGTTCTGAGCGTGATCTTAGCGTGATCTGAGTGTGATCTGAGCTAGAGCTGTAATCGGGCCTTTAAAGTTAGGCCCGACAGGACCCGAGCCCGACAGGTTTCAGCCCGAACCCGACAAGTACATTTTGATTGACAGCAGTCCTCTGTAACATCGTAACATCTCAGCACTCTTAATAGACATAGACTCATTTAACCTATAAACAGACCAACGCACCAATAAAACAAGTCTTTTTTAACAAATCAAATTAAGATAAATTTTTAATTAAGATGGGTATTTGGCAATAACGAAATTAAGATAAAGGCTCCGCCGGATTTGCTTCGCCACTAGCAGCTGACATTTAATAAAAGAATATTGCCAACATTAGCGTAAATACTCTGTCCACATTATGCTGCATTTACTCAATGAATATTTAGTTATCATTTTAAAACCTTTAATTACAGAGATTAGACTAGCCTAGATGTTTTTTTGTAGGAAAATGATTGAATCCACTGTAGATGTCTTCAGCACGCTCACTGATGGTGCGTCATTATTCACTCATTATTCTCATTATTAACATGGTCAAAACCTTTCCACACCTCAGACTTTGCTTTAGTTGCTGGTGCAACCAAAACGTAATCGTCAGAGGCAAGCCTCCGTTACACCTCTCAGCATACATTTTCGCATCTTTCTTGCGCTAATCGAAACACATCACATGACCGCTCGTTTACCTCGCAAACCGGAGCGCGAGCCCAAGCCCGACCCGAGCCCGCGTAAGATGATGTAAATTAAGCCCGAACCCAACCGAACCCGTCGGGTCCCATCGGGTTCGGGCAAAGATCTTCAGCTGTAGTCTGAGCGTGTTCTGAGCGTGTTTCCAGGGTGTTCTGAGCGCGATCTTAGCGTGGTCTGAGTGTGATCTGAGCGTGTTCTGAGCGTGTTCTGAGTGTGATCTGAGCGTGATCTGAGCGTGTTCTGAGTGTGATCTGAGCGTGTTCTGAGCGTGTTTCCAGGGTGTTCTGAGCGCGATCTTAGCGTGATCTGAGTGTGATCTGAGCGTGTTCTGAGCGTGTTTCCAGGGTGTTCTGAGCGCGATCTTAGCGTGATCTGAGTGTGATCTGAGCGTGATCTGAGCGTGTTCTGAGCGTGTTTCCAGGGTGTTCTGAGCGTGTTTCCAGGGTGTTCTGAGCGTGTTCTGAGCGTGTTCTGAGAGTGTTCTGAGTGTGATCTGAGCGTGATCTGAGCGTGTTCTGAGTGTGATCTGAGCGTGTTCTGAGTGTGTTTCCAGGGTGTTCTGAGCGCGATCTTAGCGTGATCTGAGTGTGATCTGAGCGTGTTCTGAGTGTGATCTGAGCGTGTTCTGATCGTGTTTTCAGGGTGTTCTGAGCGCGATCTTAGCGTGATCTGAGTGTGATCTGAGCGTGATCTGAGCGTGTTCTGAGCGTGTTTCCAGGGTGTTCTGAGCGCGATCTTAGCGTGATCTTAGCGTGATCTGAGCGTGATCTGAGCGTGTTCTGAGCGTGTTTCCAGGGTGTTCTGAGCGTGTTCTGAGTGTGATCTGAGCGTGATCTGAGCGTGTTCTGAGTGTGATCTGAGCGTGTTCTGAGTGTGTTTCCAGGGTGTTCTGAGCGCGATCTTAGCGTGATCTGAGTGTGATCTGAGCGTGATCTGAGCATGTTCTGAGTGTGATCTGAGCGTGTTCTGAGCGTGTTTCCAGGGTGTTCTGAGCACGATCTTAGCGTGATCTGAGTGTGATCTGAGCGTGTTCTGAGTGTGATCTGAGCGTGTTCTGATCGTGTTTTCAGGGTGTTCTGAGCATGATCTGAGCGTGATCTAAGTGTGATCTTAGCGTGATCTGAGTGTGTTTCCAGGGTGTTCTGAGCGTGATCTGAGCGTGATCTGAGCGTGTTCTGATCGTGTTTTCAGGGTGTTCTGAGCATGATCTGAGCGTGATCTAAGTGTGATCTTAGCGTGATCTGAGTGTGTTTCCAGGGTGTTCTGAGTGTGATCTGAGCGTGTTCTGATTGTGTTTTCAGGGTGATCTGAGCGTGTTCTGAGTGTGATCTGAGCGTGTTCTGATTGTGTTTTCAGGGTGATCTGAGCGTGTTCTGAGTGTGATCTGAGCGTGTTCTGATCGTGTTTTCAGGGTGATCTGAGCATGTTCTCAGTGTCTTCTGCGCGTGTTCTGCGTGTGTTTTGAGCGGTTCTGAGCATGTTTGTGTGTGTTCTGAGCATGTTCTGAGCGTGTTCTGTTTGTGTGTCAGCTGGACAGGCTGGTGGAGAAGCAGCGGGAGACCTACAGAAGGATGCTGGAGCAGCTGCTGTTGGTGGAGCAAGCTCACAGACAGACACTCCACCGCCTCGAGGATGAGAAGAGGAACCACAGTGACTTCATGAGGAAGAGCGACGAGTTCACCGGCCTGCTGGAGCAGGAGAGAGAGAGGTCAGAGCTCAGCTTTCTCTGTCATGTAGACCAAAGTCAAAAGTATATCCTTCGGTTTAGACACAAAAGGTTAGTGTAATCACACAGTCAAAAACACAGGTTTTCATAGCATGAGTGAACACATGAAGCATGCGCACTAGAGAGTTTCTTCATCCAGTCTGCAGACTGAATCACTGTCATCATAGTCATACAGACAAACAAGGGATTGTGGATTGAAAGATAGTTGCATAAAATAATATGAAAAGTTTTTTTTATTTTTTTTTGTAACAGTGTTTTGAACTGATCTCACTAGTTTTCTCTAGTCTGTGTATTTGACAGGTCTGTGTGTCACCTGAGGCCAAAGTTTGAGTCTGACAAAAGAGGGTGTGTTATTGACTAAAACATTTGACTTTGACCTGGAAGTCTGCAGAAGCTGGTGTGTAGTATTGAGACGTGTTTATAGTTGTGAGAAAACTGTTTCATGAATTGTGTGTTAGCTATTGAGAAAAACTGTTTTATTTTAAATGCTTTTATTTCAACATTATTTCAATTGAGCATTTTTATTATTTAATTCATTTTAGTAAGTGTTTTAATTTTAAAATAAGCTATTTTATTTAAATGTATTTAACTGAGCTTACTTTTTATATTTAGATCTTAGATTTTTCTGATTTGTTACATTTCATTTGGTTTTGATAATGTTTTTATTTTAACATTATTTTAATTTAACATTTCTAACATTTACATAATTTTTAGTAAGTTTTAACTTCTTTGAGTTCTTTTTGTGCCATCTTTCAGATTTAATAAATATTGTTGTGTGGATGTGGTGTGTAATTTACCACGACTCTGGCTGAAGTGATTGTGTTATCAGTGTTTGGTTTGGTGAAGTGTGTGTGTGTGTGTGTGTATGAGAGAAAGTTTGTATGTGTCTCTCTCTCTCTGTGTGTGTGTGTGTGTGTGGCTCTGTGCAGTTTGCAGTGGTTTATTCAGATAATAAGGACTCATTTAACAGCGACTCCTTGTTTAAACGGATCACGATACACTTTCTATTTGTCAGGTTTTTCCCCACGTCTCTAGAAAGCATAGATGCAAGAGTGTTTTAAGTGATTGTTTGTTTGTTTTCAGATCTCTGTGTGTTGATCTGTTGCTGCAGGATTCATTGTAGCAGTATGACATCATTTCCTCTCTGGCGTGTGCACACATTACATACACACGCGAGTATGTGCTGCAGAACACGTCTGTGTCTGTGTCTCATCATGTTTGATCGGACGCTCCGGTCTCAGCACAGATTGTGAATGAGGAACCGAACTGAACCGTCCAGATTGGACAGAGATCTGAGTCCACACACTCACTTTATATGCTGCCAGAGACATATTTAGCTAATGATGTTTCCATTTTCATTGCCTTACAAGGCTCTTAAAAATAAGTCTGAGTAGATGAAAATAAGCCGCGCTGATAATGAATCCAGCAGCAGAAATAGAGCGACCTGGTGCCTTTTTACAGAAGGAACTGAATGCTGGTGTGAGTAAAAATATCCTGCAGGATTCAGACGGATTCACACTCGCTGGTCTTCCTTTAGTGAGTTAAATAAAGCAGGACGAGGCTTCAGGTCAACTCAAATCTATTTATAGTGTTTCCAAACAGCTGATGTTAATGTTTATGATACCTTATTATCTTCATGTTTTAGTGTTACATTCATCCAACTAAAGCTGTATAGTTACATTTTAATTTTGCTGTATAGTATATTTCACTTTATATGAATGTGCTTGCAGGATACAGTTGGACACACATAATATAGTAATGTTTTATTCATTATTCGTTAATTAATTAGAGTCATTAGTTTGTTATTTGATGGTGTGAAGCAGAGATTCTCTTCTGCAGGGATATTATTGTTAACCAAAACTGAACTTTAAACTAAAACCATTACAAATCATTGTTGTTATATAAAATATAAGAACATTTAAAAAATATGAACATATTTTTAGCTAGTTGGCAAAATATAATTTCTAATTTTCTTTAAGTTCAACTTGATGAACTAAAATAAAACTAAAGCTGAAATAAAAACGAATAAGAACTACGGTTTATAGAATCTGTGTTGTTAAAAGCACTAGATAAATAAAGATGACCTGACTTTAATAACAATGACCAAAAAAAAAAAGCTAAGATTAAAATGGAAAGAAAAAATATAATAAAATCCATTTGAAAAATGTTATTTTAACTAACTTAAAACTACATTCAAAACCTTAATTTTTAATTCTAATCAACTTGGTTGAGCAAGGTGCTAGGTAGTTTTTTTTCTAATCAAGTTGAATTTGATCTAACTTCTGAAAAGTTGAAGTGGCTCTTGTTTGGATGTGTTGAACATCGGTTGTGCGGACAGGATCTGGTGTGTGTGTTCAGTGATCTTCTGTGAGGGAACGAATCAAACACTGCAGACGTGTTTACAGATGTGTGTCAGTGACTGTGAGCTCATTCGGCCCCGGGGCCTTCAGCGCATGATGTAATGTGATGACATATCTGTGATAGAGCGCTCAAAACCACACACACACACACTAAAGACTCACACACACACATGCTGTGGGGTTTTTTATGCATCATTTTTTTCTCCCTCACAAATGTGTGTGTGTTTCTCTGGAAAGAGCCGAGTGCCTTGTAAGGAGCATCGCTGGGCCGCAGAGGAATCTTCTGGAGTTTCCACAGATCTTCAGGAGATGCATCCATCATGTTTGTGTTTGCTTTAGTCTCGCTGCTCTTCTGACGCCCGCTTCCTGAGAAATTCATCAACGTGAAGTTTATGCTTCGAAGAAGACAGAACAAGTCAGAAGAAGAACCATGTTCTGTCCCCACTGGCAGGTAGTTGTTCTTCACTCTGATGGATTGGTATCTGGCATCTGTGCATCTCCAGTCAGTGTTTCTTCAGCCCATGTGTTCAGATGTCTGACAGTGTCAGGGTAGCATTCGGTTCCAGAAGAGGCATTGGAGGCTGCTCGTGTGCGGTTTGAGCTGAAACCAAGGGCTGACTGAGTTCTGTTGAGGCGAAGCTCACAGTGACATCTGTGCTTCTGTCCAGAGTCACTTACTTGCTTTTGATCGCCTCATGCATTGACTGGGAATCAAACTCTCATGTGCTTAATAGAAGCATTATTGCATGTCATTTATTAAAGGTATATTTTTGTTATGATCATGTTAACTTCTACAACACCAGTAATATAGCCTTTGCTGCTGATCAATAGGTGAGTCTCCAGCAGTCATGTTCTGGTGAATGGCTGTAGTTTGTGAGTTTATCTTTCCATGTGATTGCTGGATTTTCACAGACAAAATCAGACCGTCACAGAGTTTTACAGGCTTACAAGGTGAAAATCTCTTCTCGCTGTTGAGCAGAGTTCAGCTCAAAAGCCAAAGCACTGACACACAGGGACTTCTGCCTCACATCAGCGTCTCTGAGTATCACAGCCTTCTCAGGACTGTAGATTTGATACATGTGTAAGAAAGGCAAGAGAAAGACTACGAGTGTCATGTCTGCTGTGTTCCTCAGTGAAGGCCGGATGTGAGTCAAACACGTCAGAGATGAAAGCATCACAAACACTCTTCAGTCTGTGGATCGTAAGGTGTTTCAGACAGCAGATGAGTTTACTGAGGTTTAGATGATCTGTGAAGGATGAAAGACTCTGATTCTGATCTCAGATGAATCTCAGAACAGAGAAGCTTCTTGTTCTTCTGCGCTCAGGTCAAATCTCATCTCATTTCTCTTTCAGATTTCTCCCGTTATGATTAACGAAGCTTCTGTTCTTCATGTGTCAGACGAGCAGACATGATGTCACTGAGGGTTTGTTGGTATAATTATCAAGAAGCTGTCTGCTGTTTTTGAGCTGAAGAGCATTAAGCAGAGGAGGTGCATTTATCAGATTAGAGCCGGATGATGATGTAAGTTATTTCTTGTGACTATAAATAATCAAGCAGTTGAGATTTGCTATGTAGTGTACAACCCCAGTTCCAGAGAAGATGGGACATTTTAAAGATGAATTGACATCCATTATTCATTATAACACAGAGTGAGACGGTTTGGGATCTTCTGTCTGTAAGGAAACTCGTGTTCTGCTCATCAGCTGAAGGCCAGAGGAGATGATGTCATGTGTTCATTACCCATGAGTCCTGCAGAGCTGAACCTGAGAGCCAATCAGAACCAGGCAGCCTGAGGTCAAAGGTCACATATGTGTGTGTGTGTATTTATCTGGGAATGTCCTGTGTGATGTCTTGTGTCCAGTGTAAGTTTGATGTTAGTGGGGTTTGTGTTTGTGATTATAATGAACTCTAATCTATTTAAAAAATGATAGAATCTTTGACCAGATCCGATCAGACGGATCCGTTCACTGTGGATTCAGTTCCTCCGTTCCAGCTGTAAACAAACATTTGTGTTTCAAATTAGAAACTGAACAACACTGTACTGGAACGACAGGCAAAACAGCCAGCGGTGATATCACACACACACACACACACACACACACACACACACTCCTGCGCAGTGAGATCATCAGCTCATATGGGTTCAGTTATGATGTCATTATTCTCAGGTAATCAGCTGCAGGACACGAGAACCATATAAACATCTGACTGTTTCTTTACACACACACACACACACGGTCAGATTTACAATCAGAGGCTCAGGCCATCTCATGTGCTCCAGAAATGATAAACTTGGTTACTTGAGCCTGTTTGACTTTCCTCACGTTTTGATTGATTACGTCTCTGTGTTGGTATTACAAAACCACCAGTGTTTATGTGTGTTTTACTTGTTAACTGCAGCAGTCTGTTTTTTTCATGGTGAACATTTCGGTTGTACAGATGTTTAGAGAAATCTCAATATCTCATTCTGGTCTCTATGAAGTGATTTGTTTGTCAGGTCAAGCTAAATGTGTTTGTAATGCAGTTCATATGCTTTCAAAGTCATGCTGTTATGTCTCTAAGTGCTTTATCATAGCGCCGTTATATATGATGAAATATAAGAAAGGTATAAACGATCTCATGATAACTAGCTATTTTGTCGTTATTTTGTGTAGCAGATATATCAGTGCACACATCTGAGCATTCAGTGTAAGTAAATGGAAATAGCATCTGTTGTTAAATTGAAGGTCTCTAGCATTTTTACAAAACAGATGGTGAATTTAGATTTCATGCTGATATCATATGAATATTAGTCGGTTGTGTTCTAATCAAGAGTAAGCAATTCTCAAAAAGTATTAATGAAAAAACAGTTTAAAGTTGTGATTTTTCCCATTTAATCAGTCATTTGAGTGACGGTGTTAGAAGATATTGAAGATGGTTTGTGATTACTAAACGTATCAGTATAGAGACTGGACACATTACAGTAAGCATTACTATGTGGTGACGCCTGGTCTTACTGTGATTGTAAGTTAATCGGTTGTTGGTAAAGAGTTTAAACAGGAAGCTGCTAGAAAGTCACTTGATGGTGTTTAATGTTTGTGAGATGAAAGTGTTGTGATGGTTTGTTTCACTGAAGCTTCATCTGGAGATGTTGCATAAATCCAGCTCTCCTGACAGCAGATGTGAGCGTTGCGTCATCGTTTGCTGATCTTACACACATGTGGCTCACACACTCTCTCTCAGACACTCTGATTGTGATTCTAAATTAATGAATCTGTGTTGTTTGTGTGGAGGAATGAGGATGTTACACAAGCAGTGGACAATGTGTTTGTGTTGCCCTGAAACTTCTGCAATCAGAGCTGAGGCCATCAGATGACTTCCAGATGATAGTGTGAGTAAGAGTGAGTGTGTGTGTGTGTGTGTGTGTGAGAGAGTGTGCACAAGAGAGTGTGAGTGCATAAGTGTGTGAAAGAGTGAGTGTGTAAGAGAGTGTGTAAAATAGAGTGAGTGAATAAGTGTGTGAGACAGTCCGAGTGTGTGAGAGTGAGAGTGAGTGTGTGAGTGTGTAATTGTGTAAGAGAGTTCGAGTGTGTGTGAGAGAGTGAATGTGTAAAAGAGTATGAGTGCTTAAGTGTGCAAGAGAGTTCGAGTGTGTGTGTGCGAGTGTGTAAGTGTGTGCAAGAGTCAGATTGTTTGAGGGTGCGAGATAATTCAAGTGTGTAAGCGTGCGAGAGTGAGTGTGTAAGAGACTGTGCATGCATAAGTGTGCGAGAGTCTAAGTGTGTATGTAAATGAAAGTGAGGTGACATTCAGCCAAGTATGGTGACCCATATTCAGAATTCGTGCTCTGCATTTAACCCATCCAAAGGGCACACACACACACACACACACACACACACATACACACACACACACACATACACACACACACACACACAGCAGTGGACATCATTTATGCTGCGGCGCCGGGGAGCAGTGGGGGTTCGGTGTCTTGTTCAAGGGCACTTGAGTCATGGTATTGCTGGCCTGAGACTCGAACCCACAACCCTAGGGTTAGGAGTCAAACTCTCTAACCACTAGGCCATGACTTCCCACATGTGTGCGAGAGTCCAAGTGTAAGTGTGCACAAGAGAGTGAGTGTGTATAAGAGTGTGAGTGGTTGAGTGTGCGAGAGAGAGTGAATGTGTAAAAGAGTGTGAGTGCTCAAGAATGCAAGAGAGTGTGTGTGAGTGTGCAAGAGAGTCTGAGTGTGTGAGTGTGTAAGTGTGCCCAAGAGTCTGATTGTTTGATTGTGCGAGAGGGTGAGTGTGTATAAGAGTATGAGTGTTTAAGTGTGTGAGAGAGTGAGTGTGCGAGAAATCAGTGTAAGAGAGTGTGTGTGCATAAGTGTGTGAGAGAGTCTGAGTGTGTGAGTGTGGGAGAAAGTCAGAGTGTTTAAGTGTTAGAGAGAATGTGTAAGAGAGTGTACAGGCATAAGTGTGCACAAGAGTCCGAGTGTGTGAGTGTGCAAGTGTGGGAGAGAGTGTAAGTGTGCAAGAGAGTGTGTATGAGACTTAGTGCATGTGTGTAAGTGTGAGTGTGAGACATAGATCAAATGAAACCAAATTGATAAATGTGTGTGTGTTTGTGTGTACTGGTATTCCCTGCATTATAGGAACCAAATGTCCCTACAAGGACACAAACAAGGTTATAAATCACACAGAATGAAGTGTTTTGAGAATCTAAAAATGCCTGTAGTTTCGTGTGAGGGGTAGGTTTTGATGTAGGGTTACGAAATACAGTTTGTACAGTAAAAAAACAATTACAGCTATGGAATGAACCCACAATGATAGGAATACTCGTGTGTGTGAGAGTTTGTGTGTGTTCTTGAAGATATGGTTTATGAGGACACAAATGTGTATAATGACATGGGTATTACATCATAAACATGGTTTGTGAGGTCACTTATGAGCTGCCCATGTTCTTCTGATATTCATCTTATGTCTGGATTCAGATTCAGAAAGATTAAGTTGACTCGTTACAGACAGAAGGTTTAAAGTTCATGAGTTAATTTATGATTTAAAGAAATTTAATATTGACGCTCTTTTATTTCTTTCAAATAGTGTTAAAATTTGTGTTAAATTTGCACTTTCTGTATTTTCAAAACATTAAAACAATGTAGAAAACACTTTAGATCAACCAATCAGCAGGAATACGATTTAAACCAAATAAAATGATAGAACAGTATAGATTATATGCAGTTCTGTCCATTAAAATGAACACTTTACACTAAGGTCTCATTTGTTAAGATTAATGCCTTAGTTAACATGAGCTAACAATGAACAATGTATTTTTACATTAGTGATAAAACTCTGATGATGTTTATATTTTTTGTTAAATTATAAACTGTTAAAATCATGTTCCTTTTAGTTCACGTTGCATTGACTAAACATAACAGATACATTGGATCTAAAACATGCATTAGTAAGTGTTAAAATTAACGTTAACTGCAGAAGTATTTTTAATTGATTGGGTTAACTAAGGAAACCTTACTATAAAGTGCTAGCAAGAATTATGAAACAAGACTTAGGTAGCAACTAATTAACTTAACATTTTGGCTACATTTGATCTCTGTCTGTCACGCACGCACACACACACACACACACACACACACACACACGGATGTTTCTCTGTGTTTTGTAAATGTTAGTAAATTTTTCTCCCTTTGGGGTAATTAATGACTTCAAGTGAGGAAAACCAGAAGGAAATGTAATGCAAAGAAAGTTTCTCATCTCACACACACATGCGCTGCCTTCCAGAGCACTGACATACAGACTACAGATATTTAACACATTAATCACACACTCTGCCCTGTAACACACACACACACACACACATACATGCATGAGCTCATGGCTGTGAGAGGCTCCATATAAGGGCGTGCTGATGATGTCATGCTCTCATAGGCGTCTTCAGTCCGTCTCATTGTTGAGTTTCAGAGCATGGAATGTTCAGATCACTGACACACTGAACACCAGCCGCAGCGGCTCAGCAGCACTGACCAGGTACGACACACACACACACATGCATGCAGAAATTGATAATTTAAGGTAATTCAACTTTAAATGAGCTAGTGGATTGAAATCTTCAAATCTGATGTTGTTTAAAGTAGACATGAGCAGCTCTGAGTGAGTGTTGGGATGATGATGATCGTTCAGTCCATTGTTTCATGTCTTTATAAAGTTATAAAGGTGTTCACATGTTGGCAGAATCACTGCATGTTCCTCCATCCTGCAGATGATGGAGATGTTTGGTCTTAATTTCATGCCAGTCAATAGTAAATGAATAAAATGAGCAGATTTTGGAAAAGGACAAGGTTATAATTGTTATATGTTCCAGTTACGTACTGTCATTAGCGTCAGTCCTGTTATTAACTCGGCTTACATACAGTTATTATCTCCAGTACAGTTACTCTCCAGTGCAAGTATCTGTTGTTTCTAGAAAAGTCATTTCTGAACTTCACTGAACTGACTGACGTTTAGATGATGGACTCTGTCCTGTTTAATTCGTCACTGACGCGTTCTGTACACTTTTAAAGTATTTTTGCAAACTGCTTAGTCCTTTAATGCTTAATGTTTAATGTTTAGTTTGCTGTTTCTGAGCATTATGACTCGTATTAAACAGTGTACGAGCAGATCCGTGTCTGATCTGCTGCACTCTGCTGGACATGAGTCTCTTATCCTATAATGCTTTAAAGATGATTACTAAAAAGCTGTTTAATGATTGGCATTTAAAGGCAAAAATTCTGTTTGGTGAGAGCTCAGTGGCATACGTTTTTATGCATTTTCACATATATCACAGAAATGCACGAATGCCACGACACACAAAACATTCATAATGTTCACAATCGAAATCTAGTCGAGTGTTTCTCTCAGATCATCTTGAGATTTCACACACCCTTATTACTGACGTTTAAATCCTTCTCGCAGGCTTTTCCAACACTTTTTTTTTCCATGGCATAGGTTTTTCCTCACTTTTCTCTGTAAAATAAATCTGGGCTCTTGGGAGTGAGTCCAAGTCGATCGGGCGGTCCAAGGTTAAAACAGGGAAGGGAAGGAGCTTTTCTCTTTAATGGATGCTTCCTGATTTCCTGAGCTACTTTTAGGCTGTCATACGCTCACGCTGCTGCATTCTGATGTGCTCAGGATCCCTTTTGCTTTCCAATCAGCGCCATGTCTTCATACCGATCACATAGTTGTCTGTACACTGTTTAATCCAGAATCTGTGGTTAGAGGATTGAATAAATTAGAGTCCCAGAGCAAATGTGTTTACGTGATGACAGAAAACGTGTCATTTCCACCTGGGAGGCTGCTGGGAATCATAGGTTGTGTCTCATTTAACATATTTCTACTACAGTAAAGGTATATACTTCAGTGGTGGAAAAGTACAGTATGGCAGTATAGGACTAACTACCATGCCATCTTTATTGATACCATTGTCTTGAACTGTTTGTGTCCGCATCTAGCTAAATTCATTACTTCACTTTCAGTACACATGCATACTTTGAAATGCACTGGAAATAGTATAGTATCCAGGCATGTTTAGAATACTGTTTTCAGTGTGCTATATTTTAGAACACACATGCTGTGATCTTGCATACTGTTTAGGATGGTTAATATGTAAAATGTGATGCAGTGATTGCATAAACCTATCATGGTGTTGAATCACAAAGAAATGTAGCATCAGGAGTTTATGAGGTTGTTCAGATTGCTAAAAATAAAATAAAAAAGCAAAGGTTTGGGAGTATGATTTTGGATCACTACAACATTTGTGAGCAATTATTACAACAGAGTTTCAGTTTTACACACTTCAGCTTTTGCCTTTTTTTGGGCCATTTTCTTCTGTTAATGGAGAACCACAAATGCTTAATGAAGTCCCAATGCAAGAGGAACACCACAGGTATTGCTTTAGGACTGCCGGCTGAATGCTTTATGAATGTTCTGTAAACCAGTGCAGTAATCTCATCAAACACAGTGGTGCTTTGGTTCATGTTCAGTACGACACTGCACTGTAATTATAATACTGTATTCTTAGAATACAATTTTCATTTAAATTTGATCTCTCTTATTTTATTTTCATCTTCTGAATATTTTCCATTACCTTTCAATGGCTGAAGCCACGTATGAGTGACACACACATGGAAGCATGCAGACACACTTCTGGATGAGGTGGTTTCATACGCCTTGTACTGCTGACATCATCCTTGTCCACTGCTGGTTAGGAGCCTCTGAAAGAGGTTTTGTTTACATAGCCAGTAATGGCCTTTGGAGGAGGGGGAATTCCTTAAAATATAAAACCACAGAGGGAAGGTGGTGGTGTTCATGGGTGTGGGGGGAGAGACAGAGGAACCCCCTTATTAAGAGACTTTTTCCATTTCCACTCTAATGTGCCTTATATTAATGTAGTGCAGATTGGCAGCTGTGTCCTGTAGTCAAAACACCCTCCACCGCTGGCAGCATTTGGGAGCAGGGAAACTCATGCCAGCCACCATGACCCCGCTTTCTGCCTCAATTTGTACCTCTGGAACACACACTGCCCCACTTTTAGTCAATGGGTTTTAATTTCCTCCATATTTCCTCATATGGCATGAACAAACGTAGACATGAAGGTCCCCAGTTGAATACCAGTTTAGTTAACTTTCACTTTAAGCCCAAATGTTTCTAAAGGCTATTAAAAAAAATTACAACAAATGTCATGTTTTGAGAATTCCCAGGTCTCAAATTAACAGGCTTTCCATTTGTTCTTATCTCTTTCCAGACTGAAACAGCTCATTGATCAGGAAAAGACATACCAGGAGAGAAAGGAGGAAGAGAACAATAAAAAAGTCACAAATTTGAAGGACGAGCTGACCAAGCTAAATTCTTTTGCCCTACTAGTGGTTGACGAACAGCAGCGGCTCGCAGAGGAGCTGACCCAACAAACAACGAAGGTCCAGGAACTCCAGAATACTGCCATTCAAGCCCAAGAGGAGCTGAGCTCCACCCAAACCCGGCTGCAAGAAGAGGAGAACAAAGTCCTTCGCTTGGAGGAGGAGTTACGCAACCAGGCCTGCCATTTCCACCAAGAACAGGAAGCCATGACTGCCAAACTGACCAATGAAGATGCCCAGAACAGACAGCTGCGGCAGAAGCTCTCCGCCCTCAGCCGACAGTTAGATGAGCTGGAAGAAACCAACAAGACCCTGCACAGAGCGGAGGAAGAACTGCAGGAGCTGCGGGATAAAATGAGCCGAGGGGAGTGCGGCAGCTCCAGCCTAGTATCAGAGGTGGAGGAGTTGAGGAAACGAGTGCTCGAAATGGAGGGAAAGGATGAGGAGCTGATCAAGATGGAGGACATGTGCAGGGACCTCAACAGAAAGCTGGAGAAGGAGTCGAGTCAGAGCTGTAGCTTGAAAGCAGAGGTGGACAAGTTGAATCACAGAATCATGGACCTTGAAAAGCTAGAAGACGCCTTTGGGAAGAGTAAGCAGGAGTGCAATTCACTGAAAAGCAACCTAGAGAAAGAGCGGACCATGACTAAACACATGTCCAATGAACTAGATGTGCTGAGAGTCAGAATCAAAGAGCTTGAAGCTACCGAGGTTCATTTGGAGAAGACGGAGCTTGCGCTGAAAGAGGATCTGACAAAACTGAAAACACTGACTGTCATGCTGGTGGATGAGAGAAAAGCCATGGCCGAAAAGTTAAAGCTGATGGAGGAAAAAGTGCAAAACAGCACTGGCAAACTGCAGGCAGAACAAGACAAAGTCAACACTGTCACTGAAAAACTGATCGAAGAGAGCAAGAGAGCTCTGCGGTCAAAGGCCGAACTGGAGGAGAAGATGTGTATTGCGACTAGGGAGAGGGACGAGCTCAAAGCTAGGCTGAAAGTAGAAGAAGAGAAAAACAGTGACCTTCAGTCCAAGGTCAGCATGATGAAAAAGAGGCTTCAGTCACTGGAAGCAGTGGAAAGAGAATTATTGAGGAACAAGGCCAAAGAGGAGCACACAAAGAGCCCAGTTCCTTACCACTACCAACAAGAAGACAACAAAGTGAAAGATTTGACCCAGGAAGTGGAACGCCTCAGGAGGAAGTTAAAGGAGATGAAGGCGGTTGAGGGTGATCTATTGAAAACTGAAGATGAGTTTGAATCCCTGGAAAAGAGATATTCCAATGAACAGGAACGAGCAAAAGCCTTGATGGAGCAGCTGGAGATCTCCAGGAAGGAACTGTCCAAGTTCCAGTTGGCTGAGAAAGAGGAATCCAACCAAGAACATATACTGTATAAACGTCTGAAAGAGGAAGAGGCCAAATCCAGCCATCTCACTAGAGAGGTCGAAGCCCTCAAAGAGAAGATCCATGAGTACATGGGCACAGAGGAATCCATCTGCCGATTGAACACAGACCACACGACCCTACAGAGAAAACTCACCCAGCAAGAGGTCAGGAACAAAGAGCTGGCCAGAGAGATGGAGACCCTTACACGAGAACTCGAGAGATACCGCCGCTTCAGTAAGAGTCTAAGGCCGGGCATGAACGGAAGACGTTTCTCAGATCTCCAAGTCTCCACAAAGGAGGTGCAGACGGATCCAACAGAGAGCCTGTCCCCAAATTACAAGAACCTTGTACCAATGGAACGCGCCCTGGTCAACGGCAAGCTATATATGGAGAGCGATCCGGAGGATGAGGTTAATTACAATGAGATCAACCTCACAAAATGCAGCCCATCACACATGAACAATGTCAACAATCTTAACAACAACATGAGAAGAGTCAGAGGCCCTTTTCTTAAGACTAGAGAAATCCAGCATCCAATAAATGGCACGACTCAACCGAGACAGAACGGTAATCACGTTCAACAGGGAGACCTGTTCCTTGCACACAGTCCTGGACAACCCCTCCATATCAAAGTGACCCCTGACCACGGGCACAACATGGCAACTCTTGAGATCACGAGTCCCACCACAGAGAACGCCCAGTCCTATACAAGCACAGCGGTCATCCCGACAAGTGGCGCTCCTCCAAAACAGCGCATTACGATCCTCCAGAACTCACCAATCTCACCTTCCAACAAGCCCAAGGGTTCTCCTCCTCCTCCAGAGAGTCCATGCAGCCCAGGCACGCCTGATCGCTCCATGTCGCCGCTCACCATGGCAGCCTATTCGCAAACTCTAGCTTCGGAGTCCTGCGGATCAGTGAGCCCGGACCGAGCCATGTCGCCCATTCAGATTGTGTCCGTTACCACCGGAAGCCCTGACCGGTTGGAGCCGATAGAGCTTGTGGGAGGTCATACGGTTTTCCGCGTGAGCCCAGAAAGGCAGAACAGCTGGCAACTGCAGAGGTCCAACAGCTCAGGTCCGAATGTCATTACTACTGACGACAATAAAATCCATATTCACTTAGGGAGCCCCTACATTCAAGCTGTAAACACCACAGCCAAATCCATCCCATATTACTCCCTCGGGCCGGAGCAAAGGATTCCTGTGCTAACCAGTGGCACTCCAGCCAAAGGCAACAACAAAATCACAAGCAGCATTGTGATAAAGCCCACATCCAGTCCAATCTCACGACCCTCACAAATTACAGTAAGTAATATCTGTGACTGACCCAGACTTACTAGTGTTTGATTAGTGACCCTCCCCTGATCTCCTCAGTCTTCGACCCCTGGCACCATGATCCTCTCCAGACCCTCAAATCTGACCACAGTAGCGGCTAACCAATGCAACTGTAGTGTCTGCTGTTGGTTTGATTCTGTTTTATTAATACTGAGATGTTTATGTGCATGAAATGTTAAATGAAAGCAGAGAAAACGACACATAACGAGAACACGAGCATTTATGCTTTTTCACTTCACTTTGAGGTTAAGTGCACTTACTGTTTTTGCTAGATAGGAAATTATCCTGTGCCATTAAAGTTCACTGATTGATGTACAATTGTATTTTTGGTTTATTTTCTATTTTCCACTCACATTTTATGTTGGGTTTCTGTTTTTTTTTTCTGTTAATAATTAAAATGAGAATGTTAACAATGGCCGAATTTATATTTTTTGATGAGATACACATGCACATTGGAGCAGAGAGATGTTTATGATTGCATGATTAAACAAAACAAAAACTGAACAGAAAACATTTAACCACTAATAAGGTAAATTAACCAAGTCGGCTCATATAATGAGCAGAGTTGTGAGGGAAAACCTTACATCAGGTAAGAATAGGTTGAGAACGTGTCTGCATGAGTTCAGTTTATTGTCTGATGTCATATTTACTGGCCCGGTCCAAAACACCACCGTCATCCGCTCTCACTGAGAGAATCTACAGTCTTTTCTTATGATATCATGGAAATGCATGGCCGCTCGCTGCTGCATGAGATTTGACCCCAAAAAACAACAACATTAAAGCTCTGCAGTGCATAGAAAGTTAAAGCATTAACTTGATGAGTTTGCATGCACTGGCCATAAAAGATGACAAGTTTTTTTGGCAGTAGCATATTATCAAAGAAACACAGTAACATAACAGCATGGCATAGATACATTCTCTTTAATGAATCGGCTCACACACACACACACACAGTGAGGGAGCACTCGTGTACATTGACTATATCAAGCGTTAAATTGTTTCAGGCTGGAATATGTGCCGTCTGGAGTGTGTATCCTCTGGGTTTCTGGTTAAACAAACTGCTGTTTATGGAGGGCTCGGGAACAGCTGTGATTATGAAGCGAGACGATGTCTCATCAGCCCTGTTAGTGAATCACATTCAAACACACACGCACTCGTTTATCTTGAATCGATGCAGTATGTGCACTAGAGATGACGTGAACCTCGTTACCAAGATGGGACTGAAGGAATCATTTAGAGGTGCTTTTCATGTGATCTGATGATGTCTGATAATATATTTATACACAGAACTAACCAGACAAGAGCAATTACCAATTAAAAGTTAAACCAGCGCAGGGTGATGTACTGGCCTCAGAGTTGGTTTAGGTGAGTTTTCATCTGACAAGTGTGCAAAAGCCTTCAGAAACCACCAAACCTAAGCGTGCTAAGACCAATAAACCAGCTTAAGCTTTTGTTAATGTTTACGAAACTCATCGTAACAGGCAAGCGTTAAACAATAAAAATATTCCTGCGAGTACCTTCAGCAGAACTCTATTGTTTGGAGGCGGTTCTCTCAGCGGTCCTCTGAAGCCCAAACAAAAGCCTTGTTTAGTTTCTATGGTGACAGCAGCTGCAGCCGTTCGTCTCTGGAAGCTCCTGCTCCTACCACACTTTTAATTAGCGGTCATCATGTCATTACGTGCCCTCTGACTCGAGCCGCATGGGTTTCTGCTGTGTTACCCGAGCCGAGAGCACAGCATGACCCACATTTGAACATTTTTCATGTGTGACGTAAACCTGCAGGCAGTTGGTTTGGTTTTGAAGGAGCTCGTTTAGAACGTTCTCTGCAAAACATCTCCAAATACACTGCAGAAGTCACTGCATTGATTCTGGCAAACTAGAACCAAGCCAGCAAACAGGGGAAGTTCTTGGAAAGTTCTGGCAAGGTGCTGAGTCTGAAAATTCTGTCGATAAAAATAAATACGACCTCACGTTGTGTCAATCACATTTACACACTGCCTCTGAAACGTTCCTCCGTCATAAAACAATTCATTTACATTCAATTTATGTGGCTCTAGAAAAACATCAAAGCATCAAACCGAGCCACTGACATCCTGAAGTGAACTTTGAATCGCTTTTTGGTTTCTGTGTGTGACGAATTTTTAGGATGACAAATATGAAAAAACGTATACAAAAATATCGGATTCAGTGTACAAGGAGCTTTAAAGTTACGAACAAACATTCTTCCACTAACATTAATTAAAACGTTTATTCAAAGTTGTCTGGTCTTTAATAACGTTCTTAAAACGTTAGCACAAAACATATGTATGTGTACTGTGTTAATCACGATTAATCGTTTGAAAGCACTAAACGAATGTTTAATTTAATGTTGCAACATAACCAAGAGAAAAAGTTGTCTTTATACACTTAAAAAACGACATGTTTTGAATGTTCAGAGAACATTCAGAGATAAAGTGTTCATAACTAAATGTGAACGTTAGCCAAACATTCTCAGAACACATTTTTTGTTCACTGTAGAGAAATGCATTTGCAGATGTGCAGCTGACATGCTTTCTTCTACATTGACATCAATCAGTGTTTGTGCTGATTGTGAGGGAATTAGATTCGTCACACAAACCCCAGGAGACACTCACAGATGACTGCAGAAACACTCTCTTGCTCACAAACATCTCACATCCACATGCTTTTCAAACACATTCATCATTCTCCTTCCACAGGCTCATGTCAGATGTTTCTCAGCTATAGCCAACTGGATTTTTCTTTATAGGTGAAAAGATGATGTGAAAAGCAAAGCAAAACATTTTCTTTAAGCCTTCTTAGACAGAAACTTCAAGTGCATGTTGGTGTAAGAGCCTGAAGCCTTGTGTGTCCATCAACTAGTGTTGAGTTTGAGAGCGCCACCTTGTGGTCATCTCAGCACCACACACGTTTGACTCGCATTTGATTTGCTTGAAATACTGTTTAAACTTTTTATTTAGTCTTACAATGTGGTGAAACCGTATGATTTAGGGTCATGAACGTTCATGCAAAGTGTCGACACAAAGATGTGTTTTGTAAAGACCGTACACATTTTCTTATGACTTTTGTGTTACAGGTCAAATTATATATTGAAATACCAGTTAAACTGTTTATTTCTTCTTGAAATTTGGTGTATATTTTTTATTTAGGGTCATGAATGTCATTTTAGAGAGGCTGTACAAATTTTGTGACAGAGATTGTTTTGTACGGTGGCCGAGACAGCTAAAACACATGCAAGTTGAAAAAACATCAGCAAGTGAAGAAAACATCTTCATCAGTTTGACAACACAAGTGTTTCAAATCATCACAACACATGCATGTAGCGAAACGCGCTGCAAAAAACACCATGAAAAAAAACTCACCTTTCAGTTCACCAACAACTCCACTGACCAGTAGCCACTGCACGATAAGCAAATCCAAGCCGGGTCCGACACTTTTTGAGGTCTCCTTGAAACATTTCCATTGTGGTCAGTGCTATTTGCAGCACGTTTGTTAAATGCATGTGTTGTGAAGATTTGCAACACTTGTGTTGTCAAACTGATGAAGATGTTTTCTTCACTTGCTGATGTTTCTTCAATTTGCATGTGTTTTCTTAAGTTGCAGTATGTTGAGCTGTCTCAGCCACCATAGTTTTGGGGTCAAAGAGACTCATTTGTCTTCAAGCCAAATTTTTTTAATTTGCCAAAAAAAACAAACTAAAGATTCAGAAAGCCTTTATTGTAGCTAACAAAATACTAAAATATAAAACACATGACTTAAAGGTTGCTGAAATTTGAGAGTCGTCTTCTGAATCATCCAAGGAAAATTGAGTTTTTTGAGTTTCACAGTCAAAACTGTCAAACAAAGGTTGCTTTTGGATATTAGTTTTTTGGATCTCAATTACTAGACTGTTATAGCACTGAAAAAAAATAGAAAGAATCCCATTTTACCCCCATAAGAGTTTGAAAAAAAACACAGATAAAATAACACATAGACAGGAAGTACAAATAACAGTTTCTGCTTTGTCTGTGCAGCTAGACGTTTGTTAAGTAAGTCTTCAGTGTTGATTTTTGGCAAGTTGCATGGCAACCATGTGGGTCAGTTTGAGCACAAACACAGAAGAGTAACAGGACGGTTCATCTATATAATCTGGCACACAATGGCATATTGTCCAGTGTTTAACTGACTGATGTTTTTCTCTTTGGCTCCTGACAGATGCCTCTGGAATCATTCCGGCGTCCTGGACCCACCAGGATTCCCAAACCCAAAGGCTTCAGTGCAGCGAAAGGGTCAAACAGCTCCGTGCAAACCCCACTGAACTCTGGGAAATGTGTGTCTAACAACCTGAACCTGGTGAACCAGCCTACCAAATCATGATTGAAGCGTCCACAGCAGTTTGACCCATAGGAAAGACATTTATGTTTATTGTGCTTAATGTTGATCACTTCTGGTGCTGTGATGAGACTCTATAGACTCAAAGAAACTGTTATGAAACCCGTCACTCATCTTTCACTCTATGGTGCTCTTTCTTTTTTCTTTTGACAAAATGTGTCTATTGCACTCATTAAACTGATAGTAATCTCTGTTATGGTTTGATTCAGAGTAGAGCAATCAATTATGCACTGCCTTGTCATATGAAGTATTTTTGATGTATGAGATCTGGATGTTAATAAAATACTTTTTATATATTGCACGTCTGATTAAAACACAATTATCGATCATCATTACATTAAATTAGTGTTTAGCCGACAGACTTTAAATGGATGTAGAGATTTTAAATGAAATTAAACTCCAATGAAAGCCTTAAACTCACGGTTTAGTCGATCCAGGGCTTCTACAGCACAGCACTGACGTCTAACCAATCAGAATCACGTCTCACAGCCGTGAACCAATCAGAGCGCAGTGAATGGAAGCCCCGCCCGCGCGGGGGCCAAACCGAAAGGTGCTCCACTCTTCATCAGTCGTCTGCTAAGAGGTGTAGTCTACTTGATACCACTAAAAAAGACCAAGGATTTCCGTATACCCAGTTAAAAAAGCGCGAGGATACGTAACAACTTGGTTTTGTGTCTCAACTTTTACACTTTCATTCATAAATTTACCAGTCTGTGTTTGCGCTCCAAACTCCCCAACTGACTCAAATGATTCGCGAATCCGTTTTGAACTCCCGAACTGACTCAAATGATTCGTGAACTCGCTACGAACTCCCGAACTGATTCAAATGATTCACGATCCCGAAACTGACTCAAATGATTCGCGAACCCGCTTTGAACTCCCGAACTGACTCAAATGATTTGCGATCCCCGAACTGACTCAAATGATTCGCGAACCCGCTACGAACTCCCGAACTGACTCAAATGATTCGCGAACTCGCTACGAACTCCCGAACTGATTCAAATGATTCGCGATCCCGAAACTGACTCAAATGATTTGCGAACTCGCTACGAACTCCCGAGCTGATTCAAATGATTCGCGATCCCCGAACTGACTCAAATGATTCGCGAACCCGCTACGAACTCCCGAGCTGATTCAAATGATTCGCGATCCCCGAACTGACTCAAATGATTCGCGAACCCGCTACGAACTCCCGAACTGACTCAAATGATTCGCGATCCCGAAACTGACTCAAATGATTCGCGAACTCGCTACGAACTCCCGAACTGATTCAAATGATTCGCGAACCCGCTTTGAACTCCCGAACTGATTCAAATGATTCACGATCCCGAAACTGACTCAAATGATTCGCGAACCCGCTTTGAACTCCCGAACTGACTCAAATGATTTGCGATCCCCGAACTGACTCAAATGATTCGCGAACCCGCTACGAACTCCCGAACTGACTCAAATGATTCGCGAACTCGCTACGAACTCCCGAACTGATTCAAATGATTCGCGATCCCGAAACTGACTCAAATGATTTGCGAACTCGCTACGAACTCCCGAGTTGATTCAAATGATTCGCGATCCCCGAACTTACTCAAATGATTCGCGAACCCGCTACGAACTCCCGAGCTGATTCAAATGATTCGCGATCCCCGAACTGACTCAAATGATTCGCGAACCCGCTACGAACTCCCGAACTGACTCAAATGATTCGCGATCCCGAAACTGACTCAAATGATTCGCGAACTCGCTACGAACTCCCGAACTGATTCAAATGATTCGCGAACCCGCTTTGAACTCCCGAACTGACTCAAATGATTCGCGAACCCGCTTTGAACTCCCGAACTGACTCAAATGATTCGCGAACCCTCTACGAACTGCCGAGCTGATTCAAAGATTCGCGATCCCACTCCGAACTCTCGAATTGATTCAAATGATCCGCGAAAATGATCTGAACTTGATTGTGATGAGCAGATATTTGAGATGCCATCATTTTAAAGAATTGACAGCCACGATCACTTGATTGCATGTAGCTCTGTGAATGTGATAACAAAATTAAATACAAATGTCTTGCTCTTGTAGAATAATGTTCCAATGAAGAATGTTTTACTCTTATTGACAGTTGTTTTGTAATATCAGGCAAATACAAAGATGTTAAAATTGAGAGAGGGCTGCTCCGTTTCTCACAAAAACCTTTGCACAATTTAAATGAAAGACGTGGAGGCAGCCGGCCTTTAGATCTAGCATTCTGCATGCTTTAAAGCAGATACAGAAATGATGTAGCTTGAACGAATAGCATTTTTATTTAAATTAACAACAGAGAGAAAGTGAGAAACTGCATGTGTGAATAATGTTTGTGTAGTGTCTCTTCAATTATCAAGATGCAAGTTTAGTTCAATCACAAACAGATACATTGTTGCTTCAGTATGCTATCCAAGCATTTTATTAATGAATATTGAATTGATCACGAAGTTTCTGTGGTCATGATTGTTTGCGAGTTGCGTGTGCAACCGAGCCAGTGAATTCAATACACTGTGGTGAAAAATGTTCAGTCACATCCCTAATTGTTTGGAAGAAAGTATGCAAGATTCGAAGTTATTTCACAAATAATTTATATGTTTTCCAACTTGCAGGAATCAGTACAGCTAACTCCGACTATAGTTTTTCATGAAGCTTCAAACCCCCTCCATGCAAAAAGAGCCAGCATGAATATGGAGGGCGTCAACATTGTGAGCGCAGAAATGGATGTGATGGAGGCAATGGAGAGCCTCTTTGCTACTTATTTCATATTCAGTGTGGAATACCCCAAGCACATCACTCACATGATGGATTTTGTTGAGCAATACCTGTTTAAACTCTCCAGAAGCCAAAAAAAAAACGGTCTGTCCCAGTGCTCAAAATGTATAATCAATTATCATAATGATTATATATTATATTTGTGCAAAAGGCGATAGAGAGAGTGTCAGAATGGGGACTTTTATTATGAAGCGCGCTCATCGCGCACAGCCGGAAGAGACACTGCTCATGACTCGGAGATCGACAGACCGCCTCAGCTGCAGCTAGTGATCGGGTTTTCTGCATAAACAAGTGCTGGAGATGTGCATCACAGTCCACATAAGTCTAAATTTGAATGTATCTTGTGTTGTGTGCGTCCTATACGAGTGAGTACAAATAATCGTTAATTGATTGCTTGTCAATGATGACGCAGTTATTAGCTGTCCGATAGTGTGTGATAATGCTATTATCTATAGTTATTCTTGCACTTATGTTTATTTACAAAGTTCAGCGTTATAATGTTATAATGTTATGAGTCATGTGGATAAATAATGGAGGCTCTGGCCTCCAGTCATTCTCAGCAGCCCGTGTCACAACACCTTATCCACTGGGTGTTCACTGCAGTCCTCAAGCTTTTGGTCCACATCTTGTTAGTGGACACGGACTGATGTGCATGTAAAGGCTGACTCCCCCTCTGAGTTGATCATACCATATCTGTGAAAATAAACCTGTTCAAACTGACACTTCCCTCTGTGGTGTTCTGACCCTCACACCTAGTTCACTGCGATTCAAGCGAGCCCTAACAGTATCTGGTAGCTCTTTGCTACTATATTATATTAATATATTATATAATATGGGGTTGTAGTTTCGAGGTACTGGATGTTGTTCTAACCCTGATGGGAATTTAGATGAATCTGTGTATTTGCGTTATTTATTAGTGATAGATTAATGTAATTTTATAATGGACTTATTTTAGGTGTAGGTGAATTTTTTTTAAATGGTTGGTGTTTTAATGTTGATTTCTACATTTAAAGCATTGAATATTTGAAATTACAGTAGCATTCTTTCAGTAATTGTAATTATTTTTGTTAATATAAATAAATGACTAGTTCTATGCACTTTGGGTCAGCTTTTTTCAGTATTCATGGGTGACTTTTTTTTATGTGAATTACATTTTTACATTTTAGGGTCTTGATGTTTGTCAATTATATGAAATATTTAATCTGGAAAGGACAAAAGAAATAATCATGAATGTCTCCTAAAAGGTTCCATATAGAACCTTTTTCCTGGTTACAAAGAACCTTAAAGGGTTCTTTTGATTGAACCCTTAAAAAGGGTTCTATATAGAAACTTTTAGGGGTTCCAAATATGTAGTGCGTGATAGAACCTTTTAAGGTTCTATATAGAACCTTTTCTTCTAAGAGTGTAGTGTGAAAAGGTTGCATTAGCAATTCAGGAAAAAAACACATAAGCAAAACATGGTGAGGTCAAAGTGTCTGAATAATTTTTTTCCATCAATTTCACTAGTAGTCCACTGTATGAAGAATTTTTGGGTATAATATAACACAGTTCGCTTTATTTGGCTATACTCACTTACCAAAATTAATTACGGTGCCCTGCACCTATTAAAACTTTTTTTTTTTTTCAAAAATATTATATGGTGTCTGAATAATTTTTGGTTTGACTGTGCACTCATTCTTGTTAAAACTACGATGTAATTCAGTCAAGAGCAGTGAGTGATTTTCTTTCTTGTATTTTCTTGGATTAACATTACAGCAGCCGATAGCTAAATTAGGCGCGGTCACTTTAAGAGACAATGAACGCATCCAATATAATCCGATTTTTTCTCAACTGTTTACTTTCACTTAAGACATAACTGACAGTTTTTTTCAAACATACTTTCCAAGACGGGTATTTTTGTATGTTTTTGTCGGCACAAGAGCAAAAAGAGGTAGTGTTTTGAGACGCCTTTCTCTGCGTGAGTCCTGAACACCAGAACACCGCGGGTGCTGTGGATTGGGCTTTTCACATCCTTTTCAGCTTGTTTAAACTGCGATTTGTGTTTGTTCGTTCAGGTGCAGGAGGAACTTCGCAGAAGAGAGTTGCTGTCTGTGAGATGCGCGTGCACCGAGCACAGCGCGCGAGTAACCAGACACTCAGTTCAGCTTTCCCGCGTCTTGTGTTTGAATGATTTAAACTCTTTTGAATGTTTAAATTGGAAAGTGGCGAGGCTTAAAAACACATGAAAATGATAAGCTTTCGTGACGACACGCAGCAGTGGCCTGAAAGAGTTTAAGATGGCAGAAGATTCTGATCAGAGATCAGTGCTAATGGAGATCCCAGAACCACAGGCCAAGATCACAGGTGAGGACATCTTCATCATCACCTTCATCATCATCATCAATCACAGTTCAGACTCAAAAACCCAGAAGAAATGTGATCAGAGCAGTTATTTTAGAAATGTAATCAGTTACAGATTACACGGTTACTCAATCTGAAATATAATAAGTAGTGTAACTATTCCGTTACTTTATTAATGTAACTGATTACTTTTCTAAATGTCTATTGTTTAAAACTGTTAATCGTTTTCAAACATGTAAATCAGACAGGTTTAATATTACAGTATTTAACACTGATTACTGTCACAATCCTTCATCAGATTAATTAAGATTATAATAATTTACTCTTAAAGCACACCACCACAAAATCATTCTGATTTAATACAATACAGATCACAAGAAATGGTTTTATTGTTATGATACTGTTTTTAAAATCAAATCTTTGCATGTTTTGGACAGTAAACAAATCTAATAATGGCTTGGAAAAAAAGTTAATCTTAAAAAATAAAACATGGAAATTAAACCGTTGTGGAATAAGCATGTGTTTAAACTCCTGAAATATTGCGGTCTCATATTTTAAAAAAGTCACTGCAATTAATGAAAGAAATCATTAACATTTTCATAAGTAACTAATACATTATATCTATAACAGATTACAGCTACATTTATTTGAATTAAATTGCACAATTGTGTTACATGTAACTAGTTACTCTGATCTCAGCGCTGAAATTATTACACTTTTGATAATATTTTTCATATTATGATGTTTGATGTTTTTTTTAAAGTGAATATAATCTTATAAGATCATTCTGGAGTCAATATAACAGTCACATTTATTTTCGTAGTGCTTTATACAATACAGATTGTTTCTCCGCAGTTTCGCAGGAACATTAACAGGAAAATAACAGAATCAATGATGTAAACTTGGTCAGAATGGAGACAAATGTTGCAGGAAACAGCTCATTATTCGGCTCAGGCCAGTGTTTATTTGTCTCCATGTATTGATTGTCTCCAGATCAGTTTGAGTGACTCTTTCTGAGTCTGATGTTCATCACAAACAACAACAAACATCAAAATCCTCAGATATAAAGCCACAGCCTCTGCTTACAATCATAAAATGATGATGATAAAGATGGTCTTTCTTGATGAATTCATGAAATGTCTGATTGATTAAAGTGATTTAATCTCATTATTTCACAATTTTCCTTCTTCTGAAGTTGTAAATCACGTGCAGAATGCTTCATGAGATCCTACATATAATATAAACCTGTTATAAACATGAGCCACGTCTAAAAGGCAAAGGTGGAGGTGTTGCTTCAATTTATAACAACGTTTTCAGGATTTCTCAGAGGGCAGGCTTCAAGTATAACTCATTTGAAGTAATGGTGCTTCATATAACATTATCCAGAGAAACAAATGTTAATGATAAATCCCCTGTTATGTTTGTACTGGCTACTGTATACAGGCCACCAGGGCACCATACAGACTTTATTAAAGAGTTTGGTGATTTTACATCCGAGTTAGTTCTGGCTGCAGATAAAGTCTTAATAGTTGGTGATTTTAATATCCATGTTGATAATGAAAACGATGCATTGGGATCAGCATTTATAAACATTCTGAACTCTATTGGTGTTAGACAACACGTTTCAGGACCTACTCACTGTCGAAATCATACTCTAGATTTAATACTGTCACATGGAATTGATGTTGATGGTGTTGAAATTATGCAGCCAAGTGATGATATCTCAGATCATTATTTAGTTCTGTGCAAACTTCATATAGCCAAAATTGTAAATTCTACTTCTTGTTACAAGTATGGAAGAACCATCACTTCTACCACAAAAGACTGCTTTTTAAGTTATCTTCCTGATGTAACCAAATTCCTTAGCATATCCAAAACCTCAGAACAACTTGATGATGTAACAGAAACTATGGACTCTCTCTTTTCTAGCACTTTAAATAAAGTTGCTCCTTTACGCTTAAGGAAGGTTAAGGAAAACAGTTTGACACCATGGTATAATGAGCATACTCGCACCCTAAAGAGAGCAGCCCCGAAAAATGGAGCGCAGCTGGAGGAAAACAAAACTAGAGGTATTTCGTATTGCTTGGCGGGAAAGTAACATATCCTACAGAAAAGCATTAAAACTGCTAGATCCGATTACTTTTCTTCTCTTTTAGAATAAAACAAACATAACCCCAGGTATTTATTCAATACAGTGGCTAAACTAACGAAAAATAAAGCCTCAACAAGTGTTGACATTTCCCAACACCACAGCAGTAATGACTTTATGAACTACTTTACTTCTAAAATCGATACTATTAGAGATAAAATTGCAACCATTCAGCCGTCAGCTACAGTATCACATCAGACAGTGCACTATAGACCCCCTGAGGAACAGTTCCACTCATTCTCTACTATAGGACAGGAAGAATTGTATAAACTTGTTAAATCATCTAAACCAACAACATGTATGTTAGACCCTATACCATCTAAGCTCCTGAAAGAGGTGCTTCCAGAAGTCATAGATCCTCTTCTGACTATTATTAATTCCTCATTGTCATTAGGATATGTCCCCAAAACCTTCAAACTGGCTGTTATTAAGCCTCTCATCAAAAAACCAAAACTTGACCCCAAAGAACTTGTTAATTATAGACCAATCTCGAATCTCCCTTTTCTGTCCAAGATACTAGAAAAGGTGGTATCCACACAATTATATTCCTTCTTAGAGAAAAATGGTATATGTGAGGATTTCCAGTCAGGATTTAGACTGTATCATAGTACTGAGACTGCTCTTCTTAGAGTTACAAATGATCTGCTCTTATCATCTGATCGTGGGTGTATCTCTCTATTAGTTTTATTGGATCTTAGTGCTGCGTTTGACACAATTGACCACAACATTCTTTTGCATAGACTTGAACACTTTGTTGGCATCAGTGGAAGTGCATTAGCATGGTTTAAATCGTACTTATATGACCGTCATCAGTTTGTAGCAGTGAATGAAGATGTATCCTATCGATCACAAGTGCAGTATGGAGTACCTCAAGGCTCAGTACTAGGGCCGCTACTCTTCACGCTTTATATGTTACCCTTGGGAGATATCATCAGGAAACATGGTGTTAGCTTTCACTGTTATGCTGATGATACTCAGCTCTATATTTCTTTGCAGCCCGGTGAAACACACCAATTTGAAAAACTAATGGATTGCATAGTCGATATAAAAAACTGGATGACGAGTAATTTCTTACTGCTAAATTCTGAAAAAACAGAGGTGTTAATTATAGGACCTAAAAACTCTGCTTGTAATAACCTAGAACACTGTCTAAGACTTGATGGTTGCTCTGTCAATTCTTCATCATCAGTTAGGAACCTAGGTGTGCTATTTGATCGCAATCTTTCCTTAGAAAGCCACGTTTCTAGCATTTGTAAAACTGCATTTTTCCATCTCAAAAATATATCTAAATTACGGCCTATGCTCTCGATGTCAAATGCAGAAATGTTAATCCATGCATTTATGACCTCAAGGTTAGATTATTGTAATGCTTTATTGGGTGGTTGTTCTGCACGCTTAGTAAACAAACTACAGCTAGTCCAAAATGCAGCAGCAAGAGTTCTTACTAGAACCAGGAAGTATGACCATATTAGCCCGGTCCTGTCAACACTGCACTGGCTCCCTATCAAGCATCGCATAGATTTTAAAATATTGCTTATTACTTATAAAGCCCTGAATGGTTTAGCACCTCAGTATTTGAATGAGCTCTTGTTACATTATAATCCTCTACGTCCGCTACGTTCTCAAAACTCAGGCAATTTGATAATACCTAGAATATCAAAATCAACTGCAGGCGGCAGATCCTTTTCCTATTTGGCGCCTAAACTCTGGAATAACCTACCTAACATTGTTCAGGAGGCAGACACACTCTTGCAGTTTAAATCTAGATTAAAGACCCATCTCTTTAACCTGGCATACACATAACATACTAATATGCTTCTAATATACAAATACGTTAAAGGATTTTTAGGCTGCATTAATTAGGTAAAACGGAACCGGAAACACTTCCCATAACACCCTATGTACTTGCTACATCATTAGAAGAATGGCATCTACGCTAATATTAGTCTGTTTCTCTCTTGTTCCGAGGTCACCGTAGCCACCAGATCCAGTCTGTGTCCAGATCAGAGGGTCACTGCAGTCACCCGGATCCAGTACGTATCCAGACCAGATGCTGGATCAGCACCTAGAAAGGACGTCTACATCCCTGAAAGACAGCGGAGACCAGGACAACTAGAGCCCCAGATACAGATCCCCTGTAAAGACCTTGTCTCAGAGGAGCACCAGGACAAGACCACAGGAAACAGATGATTCTTCTGCACAATCTGACTTTGCTGCAGCCTGGAATTGAACTACTGGTTTCGTCTGGTCAGAGGAGAACTGGCCCCCAACTGAGCCTGGTTTCTCCCAAGGTTTTTTTCTCCATTCTGTCACCAATGGAGTTTCGGTTCCTTGCCGCTGTCGCCTCTGGCTTGCTTAGTTGGGGACACTTCATCTACAGTGATATCTTTGACTTGATTGCAAATAAATGCACAGACACTATTTAACTGAACAGAGATGACATAACTGAATCCAATGATGAACTGCCTTTAACTATCATTTTTGCATTATTGACACTGTTTTCCTAATGAATGTTGTTCAGTTGCTTTGACGCAATGTATTTTGTTTAAAGCGCTATATAAATAAAGGTGACATTGACATGGTCATGGATGTGTTGTCGCTGGGGGACACGTGTGAGGAACCGTGTGATCCGTGTCTGTGGACGTGCTTCCAGCCACCTGTCTTTATGTGTGTTTTGGAATATCGCATAGAAAAAAAGTGCATAAACTACGATGGAAACACATTTACCGAATAAATTCCACCATGCGCATAAAAAAAAAGAAAAAAGTCATGTAACTTTGATGAACATTCACTTTATTAGTTTTTTCATAGCCTTTATGTAATCTGTTCAGTGGCTTCTTCATGTCATTTAGTGGTGGTTTATCAGGAAGTGATGGTTTTGTTCTCTCTGGATGTGTGTTTGTTGACCGTCGCTCGTCTGTCTCTGTGAAGTGGACGCAGGTTCAGGAAGACGCCGGACCGGAAACGCTCCAAACAGCTGCTCAACAGTCTTCTGCTCGCTGAACAGGTGAGAGCAAACCAGGGACGTCGATTAGAAATGGCTTACAAATATCATCATGAAAACACCAGAGATGGCTTGAAGAACACAGATAAACCATAATCGCTGCAGGCGAGTGTTTATTATCTTCACATTTCATCATTCAAAACTTGTAAAGTTATCTTTATTTTATTCCGTTACAGCGATAGCAATGTTTTTATTAATTTAAGGGATTTGTTTTGGCGCATCATCAGTTCTATTACTTCTGTGAGGCAGATGTGGATTTTCTGAGCGAGGGCGCCCTCTGGCTGCCGGAGACACACATTACATGTGTTTATAGCACTCAATCCATTAGATTTTGGGTATAAATCCTCTCTCAAAAGAAATGTTAAGCAGACATATGATAATCGGAGACTTCTAAGAATTGTTGTTAATTTGTTGCAAAAACAACACTCTAATGTGCCAAGCTATCGGAACCGAACTGAAAACTGTGGTTATAAACCGAGGTACGAGTTGACCCGTGGACTAAGTGTATTGTTGCATCTCTAGACCCAACATGCAGTGTTTCCGCTGGTGTCTGGTGATCCCGTGGTTAACTGTTGTTGAAGTGTTTCTTTATTTGCTCTCAGTCGGTTCTCGATCACGTCTGACCTCAGGCTCTTACTGGAGGATCTGCATCAGAAGAAGACCAGCGTCTACAGATCCATCCCATACTCTCGCCTGGCCTCCAGCAGAGACGCACACTGCTACAGGAAAGCCCGGCCACACCTGATGGCCTTCAGAGTGAGAACATTCCCTCGTTACAGTAATGATAGGATACTGTTCATACACTGCTGGGAAAACGTTTGAAATCATTACAATGTTTTAATAATTTAAAAAGAAGTTTTTCTGCAGATGAATACAAAGTTAAGAAGAACAGCATTTATTTGAAATAGAAATCTTTTGTAACGATGTAACTGCCTTTAATATCGTGGGGTTCACTGATGTCAATTTCCTGGAGACTTCTATATCAATTGTGGATAATAAAATAGTCTCTTCTCTTGATAGAAAAGATACAGCTAAGAACAGTCTCCTTCATGCTAACAGTGCTCATGCAATGCCCCTAAAACGAGGTTTACCTCACAGCCAATTTTTGAGACTTCACCGCATTTGTTCTGGGAGAGAAGACTTTGAGTCTAAAGCCCAGAGCTTGTACATGGACTTTAAATCACGAGGCTATCCCAACCAGGGGCTTGATACTGCACTTGAGAAGGTTTCCATCCTACAAAAACAGCAGGAGGAGAGAAATTTGACTATGAAAAAGGGAAATAAGGATTTTTCATGTATTTTTAAATCCACATTTAGTCCACTGAGTAATGATATCAAAACACATTATTCAAAGTGATCCCCAGTTATTGAATGTATTAACTTTTTTTTCTCTAATTTGAGGGACAAGCTTTTCCATGCTGACACCCACATCTCCTCTCCAACTACTCTTGTCGATGCCCAGGGCAATTTTCCATGTCACAATTGCTCTTCTTGTACGAAGTATGTCAAATGTAAATCATTTACACATCCTCGTGCACTAAAAATGTATACGATTAGACAACTGATTACCTGTAAGAGTACATATGTTGTTTACATTATCATTTGTCCATGTCCACAACTATATGTTGGCAAAACTACACGTGCATTACGCACAAGAATGATTGAACACACAAGTGCCATTAGGAGACGGGATGACACATCTTAAATTCCTCGTCATTTTAAGTCTGCTAACCACTCTCTGTCTGACGTGAAGTTCCTGGGCATCGAGGGGATTCTACCTCACAGGAGAGATGGAGATAGAAAATTATTGCAAGGGGAGGCTTTTTGGATCTTTGAACTTAAATCTTTATTTCCTGAGGGTATGAATGAAGAACTTGAATTTTCTTGTTTTTTGTAAAACACATTCTTTCTTTTTGTGTGTCTGTAATGCTGTATTATCATTGGAAGTTGTTCATTTGAAATGTGTTAATATACTTGTTTGTAATTCTACTTGAGACAATTGAGATTTTGAGATAACTGCATTCAGCTGATTGTCCTTAATTGCCGGCTTGCTAAAAAAGGGTGAATGTTGTTTGCTAAATGAGCACTGAAGATAGCAATGCGCTGAAACGTTTGCTGGTGTCCATTCTGTTTTTAACCCACATGCACTTTGCACCTTTTTGCACGATGCAATTTGAAAAATAAAATATTTTGTTGTAGACTTCCAGTCTTGAGTGGATCAGTGTGCGGCTAGCCACTCCTCTTGTTCACTGAAGACTGGAGGAATGATGCTGAAAATACAGCTGTGCATCACAGAAATAAATTACACTTTAACACAGATTCACATAGAAAACAGCTGTTTTACATTAGAATAATATTTCACATTTTTAATGCATTTTTAATTATATAAATGCAGCCTTGAGCAGAAGAGACTTTTATTTGTTCCAGACTGTGGACTGCTAGTGAATATGTTTCTGTGTAATGTAGAGCTCATTAGTTTCACTGGAGGTGAGGTAGAACACTGGGAATCGAACCCATGTCTTTAATATTATCAGAGTTGTGTAAAATGGTGCCACATGAACTGTACACAGAATGATTGTAGTGAATAGGCTGAGCTGAACTCAGCTGAGTGTGCTGTGTCTGTGCAGCGCTTGTGTCAGGACGGAGGCCGTCTGCTCCTGCAGGAAGCTCAGTGGGAGAAGCTGCTGGAGTTCGTGCAGACCGCGAGCCGCTACGCCAGTGAGCTCCCGCAGTGGGAGACCAGCACCCATAACACACTGCAGGAGCACTGCTACGACACGCTAGCTGCTCTTTGTACTACTGCGCTGAGGAAACACAGACCCGTCTGGCACAGAGCACGAGAACTGCTTCGCAGGTGAGCAAACACGCCCCAAACAACACGCCCCAAAAACACAAACACCAAACACGCACCAAATGGTGTTCTAGTAACAAGATTCGGGAGGAGCGCGTCAGATACTTAGCCTAATCAACACAGGTGGACCACAATCTAGTAATCAATACCACAGTATAAATATCGCTGACTTACCTCTATCCATTGACGGTTTATCAGCATACCTCCTCCACCCCATCTCCTCACTTCCAGTTCATCTTTAATAGACGGGGAAAGGGGGAGGGGGTACTCTAGGTTCGGGCCCTTCCCGAGCTCGGAGCCCTTCCCCGGACAGCACGCCAAATATGCATACCATACCTCGTGAAACAACATGCCCCAAGCAACAAGCACCAAACAATACGCACCAAATAACACACAACAAACACGCCCCTAATAACATGCCCCAAACAACACGCCCCAAACACTCACCAAACAACACGCCCCAAATAACACGCACCAAACACGTCCCAAATAACAGACACCAAACACGCACCAAACAACATGCCCCAAATAACACGAACCAAACAACATGCACCAAATAACATGCACCAAACGCACCAAACAACATGCCCAAAAAACACGCCCCAAATAACAAGCACCACCAAACACGCACCAAACAACACGCCCCAAATAACGCTCCAAATAACACACAACAAACACGCACCAAACACGCCCAAATAACACGCACCAAACAACACGCCCCTAATAACATGCCCCAAATAACACACAACAAACACGCCCCTAATAACATGCCCCATACAACACGCCCCAAACACTCACCAAACAACACGCCCCAAATAACACGCACCAAACACGTCCCAAATAACAGACACCAAACACCGGCCAAACAATATGCCCCAAACAACACGCACCAAACACTCACCAAACAACATGCCCCAAATTAGTAAGTGAGTAAGTAAAGTTTATTTCTAAAGCGTTTTTCACAGATAAAATCACAAAGTGCTGTACACAAGAAAAGTAGAACAAAACAATAAAAATGTATATACATAAGTCAAATCAAAGTAACACTACTGAAAAAACCCATCAACCAAAAGCTTTCTTAAATAAACAAGTCTTCAAATCTTTTTTAAAAGAGTCAGAGTCTGCCAGACGCAGAGACAGAGGCAGGGCATTCCACAGTCTGGGGGCAACAGACTGAAAAGACAGGTCCCCTCGGGTCTTATAGCGAGTTTTTGGGACCATAAGCAGGTTCTGGCCAGAGGACCGAAGAGTGCGGCTTGAGGAGTACGGGGTCAAAAGGTCCTTGATGTATTGTGGGGCCTGACTGTTTAATGCCCTATAAGTCAACACTAAAATCTTAAAATCAATCCTGAATTTTACAGGGAGCCAATGGAGAGCTAATAAAACGGGAGTGATATGAGACCTTCTGGGGGCACCAGTTAGAAGTCTAGCAGCAGAATTTTGAACCATTTGCAGTTTGTTCAAGGCTGACTTATTCAAGAAGGTAAAAACAGAGTTGCAATAATTAAGTCTAGTTGATATAAAAGCATGAATAATAATTTCCAGATCCTTCTTTGACAACATTTTGCGTATTTTAGAGATATTCCTAAGGTGATAAACGCAGTTTCGGACAAGCTGTTTTGAGTGTATCTCCAAAGACATGGCCTGGTCAAACACAACCCCCAGGTTTCTGAGGCTGGATTTAACAGAGGAGCCAAGAGAGCCAAGGTGCTGTTTGATCAGCGGGATCTTGTGGTCTGGAGCAAAGATCAGTGTTTCAGTTTTACTTGCATTTATCTGCAGAAAGTTAGAGGCCAGCCAGTCTTTGATGGAGGACACACACTCTAAAAACAGTGATAAACGATGGAACTCAGCATCATTGAAAGAACAGTACAACTGGACATCGTCGGCATAGAGATGATACGAAACATCCTTATAACAACCCATAATATGACCAAGTGGCAAAATGTACAGTAAAAACAAAATAGGGCCCAAAACTGACCCTTGTGCCACTCCGCAGGTCAAATTGGTCACATCTGACTGTACATTGTTTATAGCGACATTAATGGTTCTGTCATGAATATAGGAAGAGAACCACTGGAGGACAGATCCAGATAGTCCCATCTCATTGTGAAGCCGTTTGATCAGTATACTGTGATCTACCGTGTCAAAAGCGGAAGTCAAATCGAGAAGTACAAGTACAGTGTAGCGGCCAGTGTCCGCTGCCATCATCACATCACTAGAGACTTTAATAAGAGCTGTTTCAGTGGAGTGCAATTTTCGAAAACCAGATTGAAAAATATAAAACAAGTTGTGCTGCTCCATAAAGGAGGTCAGCTGGCTTGCCACCTCTTTTTCCAAAATTTTTGAAATAAATGGAAGTTTTGATATGGGCCTATAGTTATGAGGTTCTGAGGGGTCAAGATTCGGCTTTTTAAGGATCGGGTTTACCACAGCGTGTTTGAAGTAGTTGGGGACTGAGCCAGATGCAAGTGACAGGTTAATTATTTTTACCATACAGGGGCCAACAATATCAAACATTTTCAACAATAGGGGTGTTGGGACAATATCAGCAGGGTTTGAAGACGGTTTCATATTTCCTATTAAGGTCTTCACCTCCTGTAGGCTGACAGGAGTGAAGGACGACCAAGACAACACCATTGAAAATTCAGTAGAACACACAGTGATTATGGGAACTTTAACACTGGCCCTAATGTCTTGTACTTTGTTCACAAAAAACGACAAAAAGTTGTTACAGTCCTCATGAGTGTACACAGGCACAAGAGGAGCTGAAGGTGCAGTTAGATTTTCGATGGTGTCAAACAAGACCTTAGGTTTTTTCTTATCACCTGAAATAAGATTGGAAAAATAAGCCGAGCGAGCCTGCTTTATCAGTTCATTCAGATCCAGTATCATATCTTTTAAATGGAGTCTGTGTACCTCCAATTTAGTTGCTTTCCACAGACGCTCAGTCTTACGACATTTTCTCCTAAAACTACAAATGTTATCATTCATCCATGGGAGGGCTTTTTTATGTGACCCTGAAATGTTTTTAACAGGCGCTACCATATCCAAAATCGACAGACAGTGGTTGTTGAAACTTTGCACAAATTAATCAACATCATCACAATCAACAAAGGAGCGAGAGTCAAAGGAGGCAGAGAAATCACTAAGTGTTGTCTCACTAATGATGCGCTTTTGTGTTACAACATTGCAGACAGTAGGCATCGTGATAAGTGACAAATTAAAAGATATACAACAATGGTCACTAATTTGAAAATCCTCCACACTCAGTTTATCAATGGTTAGGCCACAAGAGAAGACCAAATCTAATGTGTGACCTTTTTTATGGGAGGGGGCAGAAACGTGCTGTACAAAATTAAACGAGTCCATGGTAGTCAACAATTCAGCTGCATTCAAACAAGTGGGATCATCAATATGCAAATTAAAGTCCCCAAGGACTAAAACGCGATCTAGTTTTATGATAGACGTTAAAAACTCAGTGAAATCATCAAGAATTGTGCGTGCAGGACCAGGAGGTCGGTAAACTAAAACACAGTAATAGGAGTGTGTTTTCCCAACCTTACACATCTGCATCTCAAATGAGTCGAACGAAGCTCTGTCCGTCAAGCTGCAGCAGAAAGAGTCCCGAAAGACCAGCGCAAGACCGCCTCCACGTCACGCGAGCCGAGGAGTCCCAAACACGGAGCAGTCCGGGGGGCATAGTTCTTTAAGATGAAAGTGTTCGTTCTCCCGCTGCCAAGTCTCCGTAATAAACATAAAATCCAAGTTCTCATTAGTGAAATGGTCATTCAAAGTAAAAGCCTTGTTCGCAATGGAGCGCGCGTTGATAAGTGTAATCCTGGTAGTGCGCGTGCATGACAAGGGCTGTCCTGGGGCAGGCTGGATGGCATGATCCGTCCGACAGGTAACCGGGCACAGGGCACGCTGACGGCGTGCACGATGGCAAGCGGGACGGGTGGGGAAGATCCGGTCAGAGGTGCACCACACAGGTGACGATGCACAGATCGCGTCCCGATCTGACTCGCAGACCGGAACCGGCCTCAGGCACCGCTCACTCCCGGGGGCTCAGGATCCGTTCGGCCCGGGAGAAAATCCACGGGATCGCCACTTTCTCCTCCAGACTTGAACCCCAGCCCTGGATCCCCGCTTCCTTCTCCTGCCACGGCGCCGAGTAAGCAGCAGGTATTCCGATGATGGCGCTTGGCACTCCAGTTTTGGAGGGAAAAACTCATAATATCTGTCCCAGGTAATACACAAGTCCTGCATATGTGCCTTAATGCGGAACAACGCGGCCCGATCGTATCATATGATTGCAGAGACATAGCTGGTGGTTGATAGGGTTGACACAAGTCATATCACAAGGAGGATTACAAATGTACGTGAGAGCAGAGAAGTGACAGAAGTGACAGATGCATCGCCAAAAACAGGCGCCATCATTCAATTACATGCCCCAAGTAACACGCACTAAACACTCACCAAACAACATGCACCAAACAACACGCCCCAAACAACATGCCTCAAACAACATGCCTCAAATAACATGCCACAATTAACACGCACCAAACAACATGTGCTTTTTACAACAAATGAACTAAAAATATATGAAGAAAACACTGTTTACACCTTTTGTGTTTGTTTGTATGGATGCATGATTTGGCCCAAAATTTGTTTCTTTGTCAGTATAACTGATACAAATTTTTATGAATATTTAATTGAATTCATTTCATATATTTATTAAGCACCGATAAACACAACAGCAGTTGCCCATAGTGCTGTACAAACTAAATATAAAAACCAGGAGAGAGAATGATATGACATAATTTTATCATGCAAGGGTTAAAATGCCATGGTAAGAATATTAGTTTTGACAGATATTTCCTAGTCACGTCCTGCCTTTAGCTGTGATCGAGACACAGAGAAGGTGATTAGTAGATCTCTGATGTTCTTTTAGTGAGTCAGACAAATAGCAGGCTGCTTAAAAACACATACCCATGCCTTAAAATCAGTTTTATTGTTATTATTAATAAGAAATATTGCTCTAGTAATTACACTATTTCATCTAAATGGAAAAGAAAATGCAAGTTCTTTAATGTATTAAAATTTAAATTATTTTAAATTCCTTTTTGAATTTGTGAAAATATATCAGAGCTTCATTTATTTTAAAAAATCTGAAAGTTTTGTTTCTCTGTCAAAATATTTATTATTTTAATGTATTCTTCTGTCTTTATCTTTCTACTTGTTTGTTAAAATTTTTGACTTTTGACTTTACACGCAGAACATATGTATTCATGAAAAATCGCAGTGCACGTGACCCGCCCCTCAGAGCATAGACATGTATAGAAAGCTATGATTTGTGCTGATGCCGATGTTTAAATTGTAGCTTCCCGTTTTGAGAAACGCTTAACATTGCAGCGTAGCTGTGTGTTTCATGGCTGCCCTCTACTCTAAAGTGATACCACAGTCGACATTTTCAATTATTAACAGGTTTCCTGAGACCAACAACGTTTCTTGACAACCTAATCTTTTGTCTAAATGTCATTTTGTGGATGTGGTTGTATTTATTTGCTGGCTAGCAGTGAAGAGGTCGTAAGTGAGTCACCAAGCAATTGTAAATTGGTGGGAGAGGCAGGGTTAGTCTTTCGTCTCAACATAGCTTTGAGTTACACATGATTTCCAAGTGGTTTGGTTTCTTAAAAACATCTTTACATTTGGATTACTTTGTTGGTTTTTTGTTTACAGAACTTCTGATTGCGCTTGTGGAAAACGAGAGGAGGAGAGGGAGGGAGCTGTATTGATTATATTGTATTGATGGAAAGAGTTTTGTGTCCAATTGTGTCTTAATGTTTTTTTTTTTTTTTTTTGTATATTTTGTATATTTTTTTTGTAAGTTTTTTCTAATTGTGTGCCTTTGGACCTAAGTAAAAAAAACAAAAAACAAAGACCCATCTCTTTTCTCTTTATTTTACAGAATAGCAACTTGAGACAGATTTATATTATACATAAATTTACACATGTATTTAATAATGTAAATATTAGTATTAAACTAAATTGCACTATTTCATGTTTCATGTACCTTATAAATATTGACATCATTACTGTGTGTGTGTATGGGTATACCTAGTACTTTACCTGTCTAGTCTACTTAATATACTATTTTCTTAATAAACTCCGTGGCTATAATTTTTCACAAGTATGCAGTTAAATAGCCGCATCCCTGAAGTTTATGACACACCAAGCCGTTTGAAAATCGGTTGAAAACTGAGCAAAATATAGTTATTTCAGCACTACATGCACAATAGACTTTAATGTTATAACTGGACGAGCGGTCCAGATTTTACAGTGGTCAGAGGTTTAGTGAATTATGAGAATTAAAAAGTGCTTATTTAATATTTAAAACAAGGAGGGTGTGGGAGTACCGGTGTTCTGTCGATTTGTGCTGCCTTGTCGAAAAATGCTACCTCCCATTAAAACCAATGGTAGCATAATTCGATAGCGAAAAGTGTTACCTATCAGATTTTGCTTCATGCATGATATTAATAAGGTGTGAGGCTTTATTAACATGTACACCTACCCCAACCCTAAACCTACCCTTACAGTATGATAAATACAGTGTTGGTAGCATAATCTGATAGGTAGCATTATTTGTCAGAACACCGGCACTTAATCATGCGAGGTGTGTTCCTGCTGTTCTCAGATCAGCCACAGGGTGGCAGTCATCACACATTCACTCCCCGGACTTCAGGAAAACTGTCAAAAAGTTGTGATTCAAGGGGGAAAAAATCAGTGCAAGTTTAGTATAAAAATAATAAATTTTATTTGTAGTGCAGTTTTCTTAAACCCAAAGCACTACAGTGAAACTAAAACACGAAAAGGACAATGCAAGAATTAATTAAAAACACTAAAAACAAAGCTGAAGTTTGTGTGAAGGCTGAAGATATAGATTGTATTTTCTGGTCTAATTGTAAAGTTTTGGTAGCATTGTTTTTTTTTTTTCAATACCTATATCGTTTTAGTCAATTTCATTGAATTGTGCATATTTCAGTGCAAGTAAAATGAAAGTGAGAAATGTTGCCTTGGAAAAACCTCAAGTAAAATAAAGTCAAGGTTTATTTTATGTGGTTTCAGTTATCAGTAATATATTTAATAAGCTCTAATAACCCTGAGTGATGTTTTGCTTTTTAACATTATTTGCATGACTATAAAGCATATTTAACCGTTCTCATGCAGAAAAAAAAAATATACAGTATATATTTTATAAAAATAATTCCCTCTATTATGATTATTTTTTACGTTTTTAGTAATCTGGCGCACTGCATGTTTTGGAGTAAGTTTTACAAGAAAATACCATTTTAGTTTTTCATGTTTAATTCAGTGTACCGTTCTCATCCCAAGGCGTCATATACTGACCCTTTTGACATTTCGTCAATATCCTACGCACATGGCACCCTCTAGCGTCAATATTAGACGCAGATAAAAATGGGCCAGAAGGCGCCTCCTAGCGGTCTAACCCTAACCCTAACCCTAACCCTAACCCTAACCCTAACCCATAATCTGTGTCTCATATTGACGCTAG
>NC_081794.1:29324920-29339920 GCF_963082965.1 Carassius carassius
CATTCTGGTCCCCGAGCCACTTAGTTATCACTTTTGCCTTATGGCACGGTGCTCCATCGTGCTGGAAAATGCATTGTTCTTTACCAAACTGTTGTTGGATTGTTGGAAGAAGTTGCTGTTGGAGGGTGTTTTGGTACCATTCTTTATTCATGGCTGTGTTTTTGGGCGGAATTGTGAGTGAGCCCACTCCCTTGGATGAGAAGCAACCCCACACATGAATGGTGTCAGGATGCTTTACTGTTGGCATGACACAGGACTGATGGTAGCGCTCACCTTTTCTTCTCCGGACAAGCCTTTTTCATGATGCCCCAAACAATCGGAAAGGGGCTTCATCGGAGAATATGACTTTGCCCCAGTCCTCAGCAGTCCATTCACTATACTTTCTGCAGAAGATCAATCTGTCCCTGATGTTTTTTTTGGAGAGAAGTGGCTTCTTTGCTGCCCTTCTTGACACCAGGCCATCTTCCAGAAGTCTTGTCCTCACTGTGTGTGCAGATGCGCTCACACCTGCCTGCTGCCATTCCTGAGCAAGCTCTGCACTGGTGGCACTCCGATCCCGCAGCTCAATCCTCTTTAGGAGACCATCCTGCCGCTTGCTGGACTTTCTTGGACGCCCTGAAGCCTTCTTTACAAGAATTGAACCTCTTTCCTTGAAGTTCTTGATGATCCCATAAATTGTTGATCTAAGTGCAATCTTAGTAGCCACAATATCCATTTTTATGCAACGCAATGATGGCTGCATGCGTTTCTTTGCAGGTCACCATGGTTAACAATGGAAGAACAATGATTTCAAGCATCACCCTCCTTTTAACATGTCAAGTCTGCCATTCTAACCCAATCAGCCTGACATAATGATCTCCAGCCTTGTGCTCGTCAACATTCTCACCTGAGTTAACAAGACGATTACTGAAATGATCTCAGCAGCTCCTTTAATGACAGCAATGAAATACAGTGGAAAGGTTTTTTTGGGATTAAGTTAATTTTCATGGCAAAGAAGGACTATGCAATTCATCTGATCACTCTTCATAACATTCTGGAGTATATGCAAATTGCTATTATAAAAACTTAAGCAGCAACTTTTCCAATTTCCAATATTTATGTAATTCTCAAAACTTTTGGCCACGACTATACACACACACACACACACACACACACACACACACACACACACACACACACACACACACTCACTGGCCACTTTATTAGGTACACCTTGCTAGTACTGGGTTCGACCCCCTTTTGCCTTCAGAACTGCTCGTGGCACAGATTCAACAAGATGTTGGAAATATTCCTCAGAGATTTTGGTCCATATTGAGATGATAGCATCACACAGTTGCTGCAGATTTGTTAGCTGCTCATCCATGATGTGAGTCTCCTGTTCCATCACATCCCAAATCTGCTCTATTGGATTGAGATCTGGTGACTGTGGAGGTCATCTGAGTAAAGTGAACTCATCGTCATTTTCAAGAAACCAGTCTGAGATGATTTGAGCTTTGTGACATGGTGCATTATCCTGCTGGAAGTAGCCATCAGAGGATGTGTACACTGTAGTCATAAAGGGATGGACATGGTCAGAAACAATACTCAGGCTGGCTGTGGTGTTTAAATGATGCTCAATTGGTACTAAAGTGCCCAAAGTGTGCCAAGAAAACAACCCCCACACCATTACACCACCACCAGCCTGAACCGTTGAGACGAGGAAGGATGGATCCATGTTTCATATTCTTTACGCCAAATTCTGACCCTACCATCTGAATGTAGCAGCAGAAATCGAGACTCATCAGATCAGGCAATGTTTCTCCAATCTTCTCTTGTCCAGTTTTGGTGAGGCTGTGTGAATTCTAGCCTCTGTTTCCTGTTCTTATCTGACAGGAGCAGCACTCGGTGTGGTCTTCTGCTGCTGTAGATCATCTGTTTCAGGGTTCGGTGTGTCGTGTGTTCAGAGACGCTCTTCTGCCGCCGTAGATCATCTGTTTCAGCAGTTTTTGAAATACTCAGACCACCCCGTCTGGCACCAACAACCATTCCACGTTCACAGTCACTTAAATCCTCTTTCTTCTCCATTCTGATGCTTGGTCTGAACTTCAGCAAGACGTCTTCCACACATCTTGATTCCCAAATGCATTGAGCTGCTGCCATGTGATTGGCTGATTAGCATTTTGTGTTACCAAGCAATTGAACAGGTGTACCTCATAAAGTGGCTGGTGTGTGTGTAAGTTAGCAGCACGAAAAACAAACTTTTATTAAAATTTCGTCATCGCTTGTAATGATTGTAAAAAGCTTGTGTAGTGATGGGTGAAACGGATCTGTTCAAAACTCTGAATCAGTTTAAAATGATTCACTGTTCTGAAGCGCTCCAGTCGGGTTGCGTATCACAAATCTTTTGATTTCGATCGGATGTTCGGAGTGGATTCGTGAATCATTTATTTTTCTGATTTCTCTTTTTTATAAAAAAGTACAAAACATCAAACTATTAAGGCAATACAATACAGGCCAAACAAAACAAAGAAAATAAAGTTTCACAGAGGCTACGTTTTTGTTTATGAGTGTGAAATTTAACTAGCAGGAAACAAAAAATTTAAGTTATATTTTTCTATATGTGACCCATAACCACAAAACCAGTCAATGAAAGTTCTTAGCAATGCGTATACTTACCAAAAATTAAGTTTTGATATATTTACAGTAGGAAGTTTACTAAATATCTTCATGAACATGATCTTTACTTAATATCCTAATGATTTTTGGCATAAAAGAGAAATGTATAATTGTGACCCATACGATGTAATGTTGTCTATTTCTACAAATATACGTCTGTGACACTGATGACTGCTTCTGTGCTGCAGGGACACTGATATTCAAGTAAGGGCTATTAAAGGAATTTCATATTCCTGCACTTTCATTTTATTTTCATTTGTGTGACTTATGTGTTTAGTTGTGATGATTCTGGGAAATTAAATTCTATTTTTTTCAGTATATAATGAGTGATTAAAGAGTAAATGAAGTGATTTGAGTTAAATGAGGTAAAAAATTCAAAATTCAATCTAATTCAAATGACGTATTACGATTCTGGATTCAGGAATTAAACTATTAAATTAAAAGGATTTTGAGCACCATGTGTGATTTCCCAGAATTCCCCTCATCCTCCACTAGATGACAGTGATTCCTGCTGTCTCTTATCTTCCTGTTCAACAGAGAACATCTTCTCTGAACTCAAACACAGGGCCGTCGGACTGGGGGTAAAACCAGTACTGATTACCAGGGTCCCAAAGGAAGAGAGGGCCCTTGAAAAGTCTGGAATATATATCTTCAGGTCTTAAATAATATTCTCCAAACGTCAGCACAAAAACATTTATACTGTACATCATTCATGGAAGGTTTTTCTGAAGTATTTCATTGCCTTGTGTTACGTTCAGAGAATATTCAACAGAAATCATTTCCATCCACCTATTTTTATGATAACGTATGCACTCACCTAAGCAGCATAAATCTCTTATCTGGTTAGAAAACATGCACATATATTACGATGGAAACAGTTTTACAGAATAAATTCTTAAATGCGCATCAACAAAGGCATGTGATAAAACTGGACTAATCAACAGACCGATCTGAAATGATAGTTCTGTCATTCTGAAATGCTTGAGCAAAGTCTCGTCAGAGTGCTTCGTTAGTATTAACTGCGTGGTCTGAAGCTCGTCAATTATTGTATTCAAATGATTGATCATTTACAGAGATTTCTCCTGCTGCAGCATAGGTAACTTTGCTTAACAAAATTTGGATAATATATATTTAAAATATCTTAAGTCCCCATTCTCGTCAAGTAAACACATCTTAATTCTAGAATTTGTAGATATTTTTTTTCAGTGTGCTGACAGAATGTCAGCGTTTGTTCATAACATTAATAGAACAGTTATCTGATCTTTGTTTATATTCACAAAAACATTGTTTATTCATCATTTGTGTAAAGCTGTGAAATGTTTAATTTGGATGATTGTCTACTGTTTTTACATCTTACCGTTTAGAGACGATTGTTTGTGAAGTGCTCAGATGGAACACACCCTTTATGTGTTTTTCTAAGAGTAAACCCCAGGCTATTTTCTTCTACATATGTCATATGTGTTGTGTGTGTGTGTGTGTGTGTGCGGACGGAGGGTTTCTCCGAGGGTCAGTGAATGGGTCGAGGCGTGTTTGGAGGAAGTCTCCTGTGGTTCCTGCTCGGCTCCACGTCTCTATCAGCGCACATACAGTACGTCCATCTGTCAGAGACTCACACTTCTTCATTGGCTCGGCTTTGCTCCGGTGACTGGCAGCCGTGTGAGTTTCTCCGGGACCTCTGGCCATCTGGATGAGCTGTCACACACCGACACACGTTCACTTCTGCTGCTAGATTAAAAACAATAACCGGCCATGAATATTTCATACTGCCCTTCAAATCGGATGTTTTACATGCTTTTATTGAAATCCTGCACATCCGTCAGTGAAAGTTTGCATTAGTCAGAACTGTTTGTGTGGGTTTCGGCCCGTGGCAGATGTACGTCTCAGCTTTACTTCACAGGAATGAAGCAGTCAGAGTAATGGAGGATTCTGGCATGCTTTAATATTCATAGCACTTTAGTCATGTTTAAAGATGTTTGCACTTTTATTTAACACAGGATGAAAGTCAGGAATGTTACAACAGTTACTTTGATAGAGACCAGAGTTTTCCAGATGATTTCCAACATCAAACCTGACATGATCTGAACACACACACACACACACACACACACTCACACTCACACACACACACATGACTCCCCTCATCCCCTGAGGAAACAACAACTATATTGAAGGGGTTTTATATACAGCAGTCTACAGGCGACCTTAATAATAAATCCTTTTATTAGTTTGTGGATTTGCTTGAGCTAGAAAGAACTACTGAACATAAATAAAATGTGCAAAAGGATTTTTTAAAAACACCCTTAGAAAGAGCTACTGCATTACTTCATGAGCTTGCGTCTGACCTGCAGCGATATCATTCAGGTTTGGTGGGGGGTCAGCAGCGAGTCAGCTGATTCTGACCCTGTTCTTTTAGTACTCAGAGTCTGAAACAGGAGAGCATATTAAGTGTTGTTCACTGTATTTGTATTTTTACCGAGCCGAGTGTACGTGTTTCACCTGCTCCAAACTTCCAAACTGACTCAAATGATTCGCGAACCCGCTTAGAAGTCCCGAACTGATTCAAATGATTCGCGAACCTGCTTTGAACTCCCGAACTGATACAAATGATTCGCGAACCTGCTTTGAACTCCCGAACTGATACAAATGATTCGCGAACCCGCTTTGAACTCCCAAACTGACTCAAATGATTCGCGAACCCGCTTTGAACTCCCGAACTGATTCAAATGATTCGCGATCCCCAAACTGACTCAAATGATTCGCGAAACCGCTTTGAACTTCCGAACTGACTCAAATGATTCGCGAACCCGCTACGAACTCCCGAACCGATTCAAATGATTTGCGATCCCCGAACTGACTCAAATGATTCGCGAACCCGCTATGCACTCCCGAACTGATTCAAATGAATCGTGATCCCAAAACTGAATCAAATGATTCGCGAACCCGCTACGAACTCCCGAACTGATTCAAATGATTCGTGATCCCCAAACTGACTCAAATGATTCGCGAACCCGCTATGAACTCCCGAACTGACTCAAATGATTCGCGAACCCGCTACGAACTCCCGAACTGATTCAAATGATTCGTGATCCCCAAACTGACTCAAATGATTCGCGAACCCGCTATGAACTCCCGAACTGACTCAAATGATTCGCGAACCCGCTACGAACTCCCAAACTGATTCAAATGATATGCATTCCCCAAACTAACTCAAATGATTCGCGAACCCGCTTGAACTCCCGAACTGACTCAAATGATTTGCGAACCCGCTACGAACTCTCGAACTGATTCAAATGATTCGTGATCCCCAAACTGACTCAAATGATTCGCGACCCCGCTTTGAACTCCCGAACTGATTCAAATGATTTGCGATCCCCAAACTGACTCAAATGATTTGTAATCCCCAAACTGACTAAAATGATTCGCAAACCCGCTTTGATCTCCAAACTGACTCAAATGATTCGCGAACCCGCTACGAACTCCCGAACTGACTCAAATGATTCGCGATCCCGCTCCGAACTCTCAAATTGATTCAAATGATGCGCGAAGCCGCTCCGAACTCCTGAACTGATTAAAATGATTTGCGATCCCCAAACTGACTCAAATGATTCGCGAACCCGCTACAAACTCCCGAACTGATTCAAATGATTCGTGATACCCAAACTGACTCAAATGATTCGCGATCCCGCTACGAACTCCCGAACTGATTCAAATGATTCGCGAACCCGCTCCGAACTCAAATGGAGTCAGCTCGGAGGGGCGTGGCTTGGAGTAAGATGGCTGCAACAGTTTCTCTCTGCTCAAAGGCCTGATGAAATCCATTAAAATCATCAAACTGCACTGACATCCAACAAAAGTCAAGATTGCTTGGAGTACAATGGCCACTGCTGCAAAAATAGCAGCTGATATGGCGGAAATTAAAAATTCCCTGAATTTTATGTCAAGGGAAATAAGAGAAGTGGTGGAACAACAAAGAAAACTGACAGGCCTCATGGAGGAGATCAGGCAACTAAAGACTATAATCCAACAGAAGGATGAACGTATTGAGCTCCTGGAACAAAGGGTGAATGACTTGGAACAGGATTCCAGAGCTGATGAACTTGTAATCACCGGCCTAGAGACTAGGCATCAAAGTTACGCCCGGGCTACAGGCCTATCTGGTGACCAACAAGGTGAGGATGCACCATCTGAGGAGCTTGAAACCCTGGAGCAACAAGTGCTGCGCTTCATGAGGAGTAAAACCATTCCTCTGGACAGTCAGCAAATTACAGCATGTTACATTCTTCCAAGTAAGGACAAAAATGGATCTCTTATAAGGAACTCATGACTTTTTCATTCAAGACTGAAGCCTTTGCAAGTGTTGATTATAAAGAACGTGATACATATGATTTTGAAAATAATGTGGATCCAGAGTCTAATTTATTTAATCATATTAGGAACTCTTGTCAGTATTACACTGAGGAACAATTTGATGAGGTACAAGTTGAACAAGCTTTTTCTTTTATTCATTTCAATTGCAGAAGTTTATCAAAACATTTTTTGGAGACATTTAAAGGAAGATTTAAGTTAATTGCTTTATCTGAAACATGGATAAAGAAAGGCAAGGAGGTTGATCTGAAATTAAAGGGCTATGATTTATATGTCACCAACAGAGCCAATAGGACTGGAGGGGGAGTGGCCCTCTATATCTATAATGAATTGAAATGTAGACCAGTTAAATGCATGACAACAGCCATTAATGATTTAATGGAAAGTGTAGCTGTAGAAATAGAATTAGAACAAAATAGGAATATTGTTGTTGCATGTGTATATAGAAAACCAGGATCAAAAGTAGAAACCTTCATAGATAAATTAGAAGAAATGATTCATGGTCTAAATAACAAACGAAATATTGTAATTTGTGGAGATTATAATATTGATCTTCTAAAGGTAGATACACATATACAAAACTCAGATTTTTTGGAGACATTATATAAAAACGGGTTGTGTCCATTAATAACGAAGCCTAGCAGAATAACCACAACTAGTGCAACTTTAATATCTTTACAAATGTTTTGGAGAATCACATTACTAGTGGGTTGGTAATAAATGATATAAGCGACCATCTGCCTATATTTGCAATATTTGACTATAAGTTGCCTAAAAAAAAAACGGTATACCATCAAATATATAAAAGATAAAGGAGTGCTGATCGTATTAATAAGTTTAGGAATGATTTAATTAAACAAGAGTGGAAAGAGGTGTACACAGATGATGTAAATAATGCTTATAATTCTTTTCTTAAATGTTATCTTACTCTGTATAATAAGCATCGTCCTGAGATCCCATGCAGATCCAAACAAAGGCAAAATAGTAAACCTTGGATAACAAACGGATTAAAAAATGCCTCTAAAAAGAAAAATAGACTTTATAGGGAGTTTATCAAATCAAGAACAGAGAATGCAGAAAAACGCTATAAGAAATACAAAAATAAGTTGACTGATATATTGAGACAAGCAAAAAAGGACTATTATAATAGAATGTTGCATGAAAATAAAAATAATATAAAGGCTACATGGAATATTCTGAACAATGTAATTGGGAATAAGACTAACCTAAATATTTTAAAAGGACAATAGAGTGATTGAAAATAAAGATGAAATGGTCCATGAACTAAATCAATTCTTTGTAAACGTAGGACCTAGCTTAGCAAACGAAATCCCAATATCTAGTGATCAGCTAGGGGGAGTCTGGAAAAGGGAAAATAGGATCATGCAGTCAATGTATCTAGGTGAGGTGACTGAAAATGAAATATTATCTGTGGTTTATAAGCTAAAAAACAAGACCTCAACGCATAGTGATGGTATTGACATGAAAATAATAAAAAACACAATTGATTGCATTATTAAACCATTATATTATATAATTAATTATTCTTTTACAGAAGGAGTTTTTCCAGATAGTATGAAAATACCTTTTTTTAAAACTGGAGATAAACCTATTTTTAATAACTATAGACCAGTATCTCTCCTACCTCAATTTTCCAAAGTGTTTCAAAAACTCTTTGTTAATAAATTAGACAACTTTATTGAAAAACATGAGTTAATAAATGAAAATCAGAGTTTGATGCTTATAGGTCAGAATGTATGAAATATTGAATGTGGACTTCCACGAGGCTCAATTTTAGGACCCAGGCTCTTTATTTTAGATATAAATGAGATTTGTGAGGTTTCAAAAAAATTACACTATGTATTATTTGCAGACGATACAAATTTATATAGTTCAGGAAATGACTTGAACACTTTAGCTTATAATATTGAAGATGAAATAGTTAAACTAAAATTGTGGTTTGATGTAAATAAATTATCTTTACATTTGAATAAGACAAAGTTTATGATATTCAGCAATAAAAGAAAGGAGGAAGTCAGCTTATCTATAAACAATGTAAATATTGAGAAGGTGTTTAGGAGTCACTTTAGATGAGAAGGTTAAAAACAGTTTACCGTATAATACAATGAAAATGTCATATTGTTCAATGATTTTGCCTTATTTAAATTATTGTGTAGAAATATGGGGAAATACATATCATAGTAATACTAAGCCTTTATTTATTTTACAGAAAAGAGCCATTCGCATTATTTTCAAAGCAGGATATAGAGACCACACAAATCCACTCTTTATTAGGTCAGGATTATTAAAATTTAAAGACATTGTAGAATTACAAACTCTGTTAGTGATGTTCAAAGCTAGAAGCAAAGCTCTTCCACATGACTTACAAAAGTTATTTGTTTTTACTTCTGAAGATGGAAATCACAAAAGGCCGTATGACTTTAAACATCTAATAAACCTGAAACAAATGTGTTTGTCTGTTGCTGGAGTAAAAGCTTGGAATTCTCTAAGGAAAGATTTAAAAAGTTGTAAAAATATTTTGGAATTTAAAAGGAGTTATAAAAAGAAACAACTTGAATTATATCAAACTGAATTTTGATTTGGATTGTATGTGATCATTGTAAAACGTTTAAACAAATATCAGATATGTTGGAGTTTGAGTGATGGTGGAGGGAACGATGCTAATGATATCTACTATTTATGTTAATATATTTTGGGTGATGCTAATGTCATCTACTACTAATGTTAATAAATTGTGGGTGATGGTGGAGAGAACAATGTTAATGCCATCTACTATTTATGTCTATAAAGGGGGCAGATAAATATAAGAATATTATTCTTCTATCTGCTCCTTTCTGATCATGGAAATGTAAAGGAAAATTCAAATGAATTGTATGTGTTTTGTACAAATATACAAATAAAATTTGCGATCCCCAAACTGACTCAAATGATTCGCGAACCCGCTTTGAACTCCAGAACTGACTCAAATGATTCGCGAACCCCGCTCCGAACTCCCAAACTGACTCAAATGATTCGCGATCCCCAAACTGACTCAAATGATTCGCGAACCCGCTTTGAACTCCCGAACTGACTCAAATGATTCGCGAACCCGCTCCGAACTCCCAAACTGATTCAAATGATTCGCGAACCCCAAACTGACTCAAATGATTCGCAAACCCGCTTTGAACTCCCGAACTGACTCAAATGATTTGCGATCCCCAAACTGACTCAAATGATTCGCGAACCCGCTTTGAACTCCCGAACTGACTCAAATGATTCGCGAACCCCGCTCCGAACTCCCAAACTGACTCAAATGATTCGCGATCCCCAAACTGACTCAAATGATTTGCAAACCCGTTTTGAACTCCCAAACTGACTCAAATGAATCACGCTCTGAACTCCCGAACTGACTCAAATGATTCACAATCTGAAGTTCCCATACAAATCAAATGACACCGCCAGCGCTACTATTGGCTTAGTTCTCCAATTTCATAACATTCACTGATTTTAAGGTACGAAAAGTATGTTGTTGACAAATAAAATATCAATATTTCCATTCCGAACTGCTTTCCACGTCGAAACATCCACGAACATAACCAGGTGAGCACATCCCTCACTATTTGATTGCTCTAGTCTTTATCCACTCATCATCATCCTCCACCAATCAGAACACACCAGAACTCTTTGACCACAGCTGCTGTGCTTCTAAAGCTCTTGCAGCAGCTCAACACTGGTTTTCTCTGAGGTGGTCGGATCGCATCAGATTGTGGTTAATCTTGCAGATCATGACTTATATCTACTCTTCCTCTCCCTGCAGTTTGGTAATATAAAGATTCCTCCTTTGAACTCCCACCTCTTCTGTGGGTTTTATTGTTCTGGGTCTGAATTTGGGCTCCTGGGGTCTCAAAAAGAAACATTTTCAGTCTCCAAGGTGAACGTTATGACAACAAACTCTTAGAAAAAAGGGGTTCATTGGGGTTCTATATAGAACCATAGGGTTCTTTACTCAACTCCAAAGAACATTTTATGCTAAAAAGGTTCTATAATGACAAGAAAGAACCCTGTCATAACATGTCCTGGAGTGATCAAGAGGAGGTGGTAGATAGGCTCAGAACCCAGATGTCATCCAAAGAGGACTTTTATTAAATGCCAGTGGAGAAGTAGGGGTGTACATATTCACAGTAGGTGTAAAAAAAAGATTCAAACAAATTTACAAAATAACCCAAAAACTTACAAAACAAATAGACACTTAAACCAGTGCCAACTTTGGTATATAAACTGCCAAAGAAAACAAATTGCTACAGGCAGCAAAATCTACATAGACACGTTAAGCAGTATGCCCTCATCTCTCTCCCCAAGGTTCAGTTTAGACTGGCTTATATAGCCTAATACTGGCTCATTACATCGAAGACCATACCAACTGCAGGGGCATCAATGCCCAAAACCTTTGAAGCAGACACAAGATCATTTAAATGTTTAAACCCTTAAACCCATACAATAAAACATAAAATGCAATTCTTCTACATAAACCAAATATAAACTATACCATAAGACATCTTTACATCACCAAGGGATAAGTACCCTCTGTATTAGTAGAAATGGTTTGACCCAACACAAGAAAAAGGGAAGCTGTAGTCCCACCTCCTCCTTTGAGGAGTCACCGGACCAGGATATGGTGAGTACACTGCGTGCAAGGAGGCTCTTTGCAATGTGTAGATAAATACAGATTGAAATAAATAACACGTAACTACAACTTGTCCCTGTGTGGTTAAATAGGGAAAACTTATCTAAGGGGAACTATGGAAGACATAACACGATGAGCTGACCACTGATATGTGCACCTATCTGCAATCAACACCAACCGCATGATATCTAACTGTAAATAAATATTAAAGCATAATGAACCAGATCAAACACTTATATTTTAAACCTAATAAACTACAACAGTCACATGAATTATTCAAACATTAATAGCAAATGTAAAGATACATGAAACAGTTGTTTGTACAGACTCCACATGCTCCTTTATTCGCAGTAGTGATGAGGTCACCCTAGCACCCGTCATCACACACAGCGGGTAATGCGGGCATTGCTGTCTTTCATCCTGTGGATCCATTGTACGGCACGATGATCAGTCTCTAATGTAAAGTCTTTACCAATGAGGTAATACTTCAAAGAATCTAATGTCCACTTGATAGCCAGTGCCTCTTTCTCCACAGTAGAATACCTAACTTCACGGGGAAACAATTTCCGACTAATAAACTGCACCGGCCTTCAACTTTCGCTGTCACCTTGCCACAGGACGGCTCCTAGACCTACTCCTGATGCATCCGTTTGCACTGTGAAAGAAAGATCAAAATTGGGGCTTTGCAACACTGGCCCCTGACACAAACAGTCCTTGAGGTCTTGAAAGGCCTCCTCACACTCAGGTGACCACACAACCTTTTGGGGGCTGCACTTCTGAGTGAGGTCTGTGAGTACGGCCGCTCGGGTGGAAAAATTGGGAATAAACCGTCTGTACCAGCCTACCAGGCCTAAAAAGGACCTCACCCGTTTTTTGATTGTTGGAGGTGGGCAAGAATGTACAGCCTCCACTTTGTCAACTTGAGGACATGTTATGACAAATGGTGGCAGTGGTGGGATCCAGTGCAGTAGAGGGCTTCAGTAAGACGTCAAGATGCCACCCAATAAGCAGACTTATCAGAGGACAGTGGAGGAGGAGGAAGATGAAGATAGTGATGAGTCAAGGACGGACCAAGAAGGGTCGGTGGCAACAACTTCAGTTATGGCAGACCCAATGGGGGAGAAAATGGATCAGCTTAAAAAGACGTTGGAGAGATTTATGCAGTCACAGCATACCAGAGAGTCTCTTCTAGAAAAGGAAGCACAGCGTGTTTTATTCACATAATGCAGCTTTGCCCCCACGTCTTCTCCACAGCAGGCAGAATAGTGAAGAGGGCGAGCCGGAGATAGCACCACCTGTAACTAGCCAAGGAGTTGCTCCACCGCAATGGATGGGCTGGCAAGGCCCAAAGATGTTACCTCTTCAAGATGATGATGACATAGAGCACTATTTGACAACATTTGAGCGGATTGCTCAAGCCTGTAGATGGCCAACTGAGGATTGGGTGTTACATCTAATGCCACTGCTGACAGGCAAGGCAAGAGCAGCTTACGTTGCCATGGAGCTTGAAGATACTTTTGAGTATGTTAAGGTTAAAGAAGCAATCTTGGTCAAGTTCGAGATTAATGTAGAGACCTATAGGCAAAGGCCCTCCGACAAGGGGAGACTCCCAAAGAGGTGCAGGCAAGATTGAAAGATCTTTATGACAAATGGATAACACCCAGGCATCGGACTAAGGAGGAAATCAGAGAGATGACTGTTTTGGAACAGTTTCTGACAGTGGTTAACCCTGAACTCAGAACTTGGATCTGTGAGCACAACCCCACCTCTTCGAGACAAGCAGCGGAGCTGGCGGAGACATTCATTCCTACTAGACGATCAACTTACCAGCTGGGTTACAGTCAAGGCGGCATCTACAGTGCAACTGGTAAGTCTAGGAGAGAGGTGAGGGCATACTGCTTAACGTGTCTACACTGTAAAACCCGACAAGTAAACTTAACTCAAACCGTTTGAGTAAACAGATTGCCTTGATTTAAACCATGTAAGTTTTCAAACTTTGCATTCAAGTAATTAAGTGATTAACTGAGTGATAATTGTGAATTAGTGCTGAACAGCTGCTGTTATCAAACAGAATCACTGAAGAAAAGAGAAACACAAGAACTACTACAACTGACTTCAGACACAGCCTTAGATGTAATCAGCTGAAATAAAATACATGAAATCTCTCAAGATCTGATTAAACAACCCCACAAACAGCATCACCAGCTCCACTTATTAATAACCAGACTGACTTTATTTCTGTCAGACGTCTACAGAAGATCTTATTGAGAATGAACTAAGGTTTAGATGTTGATTTATTGTTTCATTTGAAGTAACCATGTTAGAGATCAGTGTTTGCTTTAGTTGGGCTCTTGACCCTTGATTTCAGTCTTTGTGTTTTCTCTGGCTGTTATAACCGTGTGTTTCTAAAACACATTTGTTGTAATTCAAAAGCCCAGAAGAAATGCCATCAGGTGTTAACCTGTACCTAGGTGTAGATTGTTATACTTCATGATAATCATCAATTATTGAACTCTATGGAGTCTGATGAAGTAGGTATCGTGTGATTTGATTGATTATAGTAAAAGTGATTCTAAGAGCCAGTGGTTCTGTGATAATCAGTTAATCTGAATGCCTTTTCAAACTGTGTGGTCTTCTATGGTGTCAATTAGTCAAACACAGACATCAATAATCAGAATATGAACCTCAACAATGGTGACCATAAAAATGCTGCAGAGCATGCTGGGAGCCATGGATGAGTTTTGTACTACAGTATTACCCAGCATGCATTGCAGCATGTTTTTTTATGGTCACCATTGTTGAGGTTCATATTCTGATTATTAATGTCTGTGTTTGACTGTTTGACACCATAGAAGACCACACTATTTGAAAAGTCAGATTAACTGATTATTACAGAACCACTGGCTCTTAGAATCACTTTTACTATAATCAATCAAATTACACGATACTTACTTCATCAGACTCAGTACAGTTCAATAATTGATGATTATCATCACCAATATAAAGTATAACAACCTACACCTAGGTACAGGTTAACACCTGATGGCATTTCTTCTGGGCTTTTGAATTACAACAAATGTGTTTTAGAAACACACGGTTATAACAGCCAGAGAAAACACTAAGACTGAAATCAAGGGTCAAGAGCCCAACTAAAGCAAACACTGATCTCTAACATGGTTACTTCAAATGAAACAATAAATCAACATCTAAACCTTAGTTCATTCTCAATAAGATCTTCTGTAGACGTCTGACAGAAATAAAGTCAGTCTGGTTATTAATAAGTGGAGCTGGTGATG
>NC_081794.1:29344920-29389920 GCF_963082965.1 Carassius carassius
ATCTGCATGACTTTGATTGTTACTCTCACAGGAAGTGAAGGCCTTTCACAGCCACAGAATGAGCCTCGGCAGCCGGGCCTGTGAAGATGCAGAAAGCGGCTGGAGTGTAATTGAGCTGATAGTTTAGTGTGAGTCGAGCAGAACCCCCGAGAGATGAAGTCATCTTCTCAGCGGGAGACGGCTGTGTTCTGGGCGGATGACATCATTAATTATGCAGTAATCAGACTGGGAAGATGAGAATGTGTTGGATTTGCTTAAAATATACATGGCTCAATGACGTTTACATGCCCGCATCACAAGACGTTTTACAGAAGTGATTTTATATACATAGAAAGCACATAAAATGCAAGTAAAGTGTCTTCTTTTAAGTTTTCAGATAAGTTTTGGGAGAATAAAATCTCAAAATGTGGGTGAAAAAGTTCCATTGTCATTCAGTGTAACACTTGTATTTATGTAAAAACTGAAACATGATTGTTGACAAGATTGTTTCACTAAATGAGAAATGCCTGTTTTCTGTAAATCATAGTAAAAACATATATTTCTTTTTTTTGCTCAGGAAAAAAAATATTTAATTAAACAGGACACTTTTTAATGTATTGAAAAACAACAACAACTATTCAAAGATGTATTGTTTTGATGATTGAACACCCTTTTTCATCTTCGACCCTAATGCACCTTTTGGCATCACACTTTTTAAGTAAATCCAGCGTGAAACAAGAAAATACTTCTTAGTTCACTCAAATTCTACTGTGATGGAGTCGAGCAGGTAATTGCAAGTTGTGTTAACTTAACATTTAGGCTTGTGTGCATTAAAAAAGATGAGTTGAGCCAACATACAATTTAACTGAGATATTGAGTATATTTTATGTTCTGATTGTTTGGAGAAAGAGCTGAGCGTTTAGCTGTAATTGATTCACTTACTGAGATTCATTTGAGTGACATTTACATTGAGTGCTGATTATAAGATAAACACCTTTAAAGCATCACTGGCTCATTTATTACAGCAAATAAGAGAGGCACATGAATCCTCTCATAGCTGAGATTGTGCATTAAAGCCTCTGAACACAACACACATCATTACACAACAAACTCTGATTAATGAGCCGTTTAACACAGGCCTCGGTGGAAACACTCTCTCGTCACTTCTGCTTCTGTTATGGTATATTAAATATCATCATGTGCTTATTGCCGAAAGTACAACTAAAAAAAAACTCAATATTTTGGTCTTGTTTTCCAGTGCTAATATCCAAACATCCTTAAATCAATAACATTGACTAATTAGAAATGATATGAAATCTTGTTTCCTGAAAAATGTGTCAGTATGAAGAGAGTTTATGATTAAAATCAGCGGGGTCAGAATGATCGGCTTGTCTCCATTTGGATTCAGTAGTTTTTTCTCGATATTTTTTCTTGTGTTAAACATAAACTCATTCATTTTGAAACAAGAAAACAAGACTTTATATCTTAAGTCATTTTCCGCATTAGTAAAAGTATCTTGATTTAAGAATGTTTAGAGACTGGTAAACAAGACGGTGTAAATCTACATGTGTCTGTGTGAGAGAGTGTGTGTGTGTGTGTGTAGTGCTGCAGATTCAGCTCTCGTCCGGTGCTAATGTTCATGTTTAGTGTATTGCTGTGGAGGCTTTGGGATGAACAGGTTCTGAAGCAGCTCTTTGATTGTGTCGTATCAGGTGTAATGGAGAGAGACGTGTGGACGAGTGTCTCCAGCTCTCACAAATGACCTTTAGTCCGAGAAACAATCGCAGAGATCCAGAAACTTCCCTTCAGATGCCTGTGTAATTGAAAAGCATGTCAGGATTTTTCTGGGTCGATCTGCCATCGCTCGGCTTGATTTCTCCTTGAATTCATCGCGACTCTTGACTCTCACGACCTGCATTCAGACGACTCAGAAATATCTTTAACACAGCCGAGCTGTTTCACTGTCATTTACACTGTTGTTGCTCTATGTTGTGTTTTTAATTGCTCTCGGCAATGCTGCTGATTGAACTAATGAGGAAACAGACTAGTTCTAGATAGAGTCATGGAACGATTGATGTGTTTGTTGACCATCTATCATCTTTAGCAGTTGTGTTTTGTTTGGATACAATTTTTACAGAAATGTATAATATTATTTTTAATTACTAAGTGAAAAGAAAAACTGAGGATCTTAAACACTTTTTTTCAGTCCCCATCAGACATGATTGCAAATGAAAAATCAATTGTTACAAAAACTCACTACTTGTAATTAATTTGCTGCATGTTCTTTTATTTAATTTTGAGGGATATGAAGCAAATGAACTGCAAGTATTGAGTTTTACTCTAATTTCACATTGATCAGTTTAGAGCTGGACGAGGGGATAGTTTACATTTGGAGACATTTACATTTATGCATTTAGCAGATGCTTTTATCTAAAGTGATTACAATAGAGGAATATAAGCAATTCGGCACAGAGCCAACAATATTCACATTATACAATGCCATATTTATTAGATCGCTGCATTAGGAAATAGAAGCCAGAGCAGATAAGAAATGCAGAGATGCACTGGTTTAAAGGTGAAGTTCTGGCAGTAAGTTGTGTTCAGCTGCTTGGTGAAAACTGTCTTCTGCTTTTTATAGAAATAAAATCCTTTAGTTCAGATCAGTTAGACTGAAGGCATCGGTTCTGCAGCAGTGAGATGCTCTGATCGCACGAGGAGAGCAAGAACTCCTGCTGTGGATGATGTCAGTGATTGGTGATTGGCTCGTAGTCTCTGTCAGAGATTTATTCATGGAAATTTTGTAGAGCACAAATAAATAAAGGTTTAATAATAAAAAGGTTAATTGCAACATTTAAATAAAGATTTTAAGATGCAGGCTAAGTGTCACTGATTAAACATGTAAGTGTTCAGCTAATTGTCAGCCTCTTACATATGAGCTTCTCAAAAACAATGAGCGGATATGCATATAATAAACAGCCTTTTAATTAACAGAGTAGAAGAATCATGGATGATAGTAAGACATGTAAAAGATTTTTAGAGCTAGAACACTTTGTGAAATACTCTTTTATGACTGACACACCCATTATTTTTAAGACTTTTTCTCCTAAATATCGAAAATGAGGAACAATCATTGCATTTAGAGGAATTTCGAATGTATCTGATCTGTGCCATATTAAATTTTATTGTATTTGTAAAGTTTTTTTATATGCTTTTTAAAGCCTAAATTTGGTTCCAATATGACACCTAAATATTTTACCTGTTCTTGATTTGAAATAATTTGTCCATCAATTAAAATATTAGGGTAAATTTGTACTGCTTTTTTTAACGCCAGAGGAAAATTGTTTTCATTTATAGATTGATTCACAACTATTGTTAGTGGAGAAGTTAGAATAGTTTTGTGTTCTTTTAAAAGGGATGTATCAAGTCCGAATATATCCTTTGCTTTACTATTTTTTTTAAATCTGACATTATTTAGAAAATTTTGTCTTCACCTATATTCTGCAACCTAAAGTAAGACGCATTACCATCCCCATGATCATCTCTGCAGCAGTTCACTTCAGGGGAAGTCTCCGCCAGGTCTAATACAGAATCCAAGAAATAATCATTGTAGTGTTTAGCCAAAATATCCATTGATTTTGAGCTGTAAAAGCTCCTGATTTATTTTTTTCCTTCCAAATAGTTTGTCCATGCTTCTCCACAGATTTTTACAATTACCTTTTGCCTCTTTGATTAAGTTTAGGAAAAAATTTGCTTTTTCTTTTCGAAGCAGCATGGTAACGTTATTTCTAAGAGATTTATAAATGTAAAAATCAGTGGTTAATTTAGTCTTAAGAGAAACCTTGAGAGTTTTATCTCTCAGTTTCATTGCATCCAAAAGGGATTCATTAAACCACGGGAGACTCTTTTTATTTGATTTTCTATGTTTGAGCTGTGTATGTTTATCAATTTTATTCTTTATAGCAGTTATAATATTGTTGCATGTATGTACATAGCTTTCTTTATCAATTTTGGAGGCCCAGTCAATTTCATTTAAATCATTTTTAAGCTGTTCTTGATTTCTTTTAGGAATATGAGGAATTTTGCATTGTTTATTTGATTGTTCTTTGTTTATGTATCTTGATTTATTTAATTTCCTGGCTATTAGAACAAAATTATGATCGGATAGTCCAGTTATTAGGTTGTATGTTTTAACTATCCTGTCTGGTTTATTGGTGAATATTAAATCTATCAAAGTTTGAGACGTTTTTGTTATTCTAGTAGACTTTTTAATCAATTGTGTCATTTGTATTGAGTTTGCAATATCTTTTAGGTGTTTCCTCTTGTCTTTATCAAGCCAATTTATGTTGAGGTCACCCATGAGCAATATTTCCTTTCGTTCATATGTTTTTAGAATTTTTGTTAAACCAGTATAAAAATCACATGTTGCATTTGGTGGTCTATATACACAAAGTACAATAAATGACATTTGAGGCGATAGTTTGATTGTAACACCAACACACTCCATAGTTTGATCTGGAATGTCTATTTGGTGACTGTCAATACTGTCTTTTACGTAAATCAAGACCCCGCCCCCTTTCCCCTGTCCCGTCTGTATACTTTATATCCCGGAATCATAAATGCCGATACAGGAGTTGTAGCTGTAATCCAAGTCTCAGAAAGACAGAGGTAATGTAGATTTGATCCCAGCAGTAGATGTTCCCGTATGTTGATATGTCCTCCGAATATTCCTTTCGGCTTTGTCAATAGGTTCCATAGGACCGACGCATGGTTTACGGTCTGAAAGAGTTTCATCTGGCTTTGTTTTGAGACAACTATAGTCTGCATAGCGTTTAATTTACCACTTTCATTTGCTGTCGTAAACGTGTGTAGTGACAGACGGTTACCTTGTTGCAATGTGTTGATAAACGTAGATGCGCGTGGGTGGGCACTGTTAGCAATGTTACCTGATATCATCTGCGCTGTATTGAAAGCATGCGGGGAGTGAGTCAGAGTGGTCTCCGCCACCTGCAGTGGTTGTTGTAGATCCATCGGCCCTGGATTCACTTATATATCCCCGCATAAAAGTAGAATAATGCAGAGAAAAGTTGTACGACCCCGGTAGACTGTTGTTGGAGCCATACTCCGTGCCCTCGACTTGAGTTGTTTATTTGGAGCATTCGCACGCCCATCATCAAGAACATACTGGCTCCATGAGTCGAGGGGTGTAGCAGGCCTAGCTGTACTACTTCCTTGTGAGATTGATCGTTCAATGGCAGCAGTCCAACTCCCACACATTTGCATAGTGATGATCGTCGTCAAGTAGAGCGATGCAATAAGCACATTTAACGCCTTGGCTTTGATTGGCTCTAATGGCCAATATATCCAGATCTTAGATCGGGCGGTTTTTCAGATGTCTTTAGAAAAAGAAGAGCATCAGCACCTGCCAAGCTGCTACCTGCTGCCGCCATCTTTTCCTGCACACGTGATTAAATGATGCATCTCGGAGTTCATTCACTCGCCCTTGATGTTTTGAGAACCTCAGCAGCTTTTAGTTTTTATATGAAGTGTGTAAATGTTCCTCATTCTGAAAGGCACTGATGATTCCTGATAAAACATGAATTCAGAGGGCAGATGAAGACTGTGATTGTGTGCTGGTGTTTGCTGAAGGTCACGCTCAGGTGCGTCACACTGCATGAGAAACTCTCTGTTGCTGCAGGATCACTGATCAAACGTAGCTATTTAAAGCCTTTACAGCTCACCGTTACATAATTAATGCTCGTTTCATTTGATTGCTCAGCCTTCACCGATCAATAACCGGCGGTCTGCGGCAGCCTCCGTTTAGAAGCCATTATGCAGCGCTTGACAGCGACCCAGAAGAGCTCTGCGCCAGCGTTACTCCACATTTAGCATCATCCGTCTGCAGCAGAAATCCAGCGAGACTCAGTTGTCTGTTTTCTCTGAGAGAAACGCCTCGTGTTTGTTAGCAGAACCTGAAGAGTGAGATACGCTAAGCTCAAGAGCAGTGTTCTGTCTCTCTACTGCTGACTGTCTAAAGTGGATCTGGGTCACAGAGAGCTGCAGGAAGAGCCCCGGGCGACAACAGGCCACAGATTAAATCTGTCTTCATTTAACCCTCTGCTGTTGTTCTTCTGGGAGTCACACTTGTGTTGTTTGTGGTCAAACCTGTTTTTATAAAGTCTATTGGTCAAACCTGACCGTCGGCCATAATCGTGTAACTTTATTTTTGTGAAATGATCAATAATAATGTTTTTTCTTTAATATTTATCATTTTGAGTGTGTTTCTTCGTTAATAATAAATATTCAAATTAATATAATCAATATTAAATTAATATCTTAATTATTGTACAGTTTTGATGTGGGGAGCTATTTTTATGCACATTTTAGATTATCACATAAAAAAACGCTGAATGGAAGCGTCAAGATGAGCGTAACAAACTTATGCACACAACTGAGTAGAATAAACTTTTTAGAATAAACTACAATGTAAACAAATTTACTGAATAAATTCCACCATGAGCATTTAAAAAGTCATGTGACTTTGTGCTATGAGAAGGGATAACTTAGCAGACCGATCTTGTTCACAGCATCTATATATTGTTTTGGTACAAAATCAGGACGATGAAAGTTTAATAGTCTTTAATGAATCTACAGATAGAGATAAATCCATGTTTAGGAAAGTAATAAACACCAGCAAATCATAACATTCACAATACCAGACAAAGACTAAACTGAACAGACTGGAACTTAAATACAAGACCAAACAAGGGTAACTAATAAGACGCAGCTGAACATAACGACAAACTCAAATAATAAACCATGACAAAAAATGAACTAAACTGAGAAAACTGAAAACAGAATCAAAATAGTGACAAGGTGTGAAAATTGTGTACTATATTTGTATAAAATGTATAAAAAAAATACAAAAATAAAAAATAATTTTTTATAATTTGTCAAATGCAGTATTTAAAAATAGAGCAAAAGTTTTTAAGAGCTATTGAATTGATTTGTTGCAGATTTGTTCCACCTTGTGGGGGAAAGAAATAAAGAAAATCATCTGTAATACCACGGTGTATCCATTAAGCCTGTCTATATTCAGTGCTGTGTATTCCTTAGTTACTGAGAAGTGTTTTTAGGAAACATTTTTCACCCCCTCATTGCTGTGCTCTTTTTGTTTTTTTTTTGCATTGTGGCTGATTTGTTGATTTTACATACAAAAAACATCTTTGTATTTTCCCATTTTTTTCCTATGTGGGTCATTTTTTATTTTTTTGTGATTTTTTTTTTTTTGTACAACCATTTTGCTTTTTCAAATTAAGTGAGTTTCTTACTCTTCCTATGAAGTAGGGATTTTTTTAATTTCCAAACATTTTTTGGGGGTCTTAAATTAGCAAACAACACCAAAGGGTTAATAGGAGGAGCCGGGAGAGAGAGAGCAGAAATCCAGCAGTGCGGCCCAGATAAAGTCATTGCATTTGTTAAATTGGCTGTAGTAGCCTTGGGTCTCATTATCAGAGTTTTGCAGAAACTTCTCAATATTTCATGCATAGCGCTCCTCCTATATATCAATATGTGTGAATGCCATTACAACTCCGCTTAATATTTTAATTGCTTCCCAAGAACAGAGTGTGAGCCAAATTGCTTTGGTATCCCGGAGGCTTCGGCAGTAATGAGATCCGCACCCTCTGCCTGTTTGGAAGGTCCTGACCTCACGTTTGTCTCTGTGCTGTTATTGAGGGACGGGCGACTAGAGGGCGTCTGTAGTAAACGCCAAGTTTGGACGCCCATGGAGCCGCTGCTCTAGACCTAAAGAGCTGTAAAAGATCTCACTCTGTCATCCTGATTCTCAGCGCTTTCCAGAATGAGAGACAGAAACCAGCTCTAATAAGGGAAGTGAATTTCCCAGAATGCATCAGTTGCATTACCTGCTTTGAATTAGAATTCTTCTTCCTCCCATTCCAGTTCAAATCTCAGCTCCACTTCCTGTCTTTTGTGGCCAATGCAGGAACTGAAAGTAAAAGATTTTTTAGTTGTATTCCGCATGTTTCTCTTCCTGTTAATTGAAAAGATGGAGTTCTTTATAAACAGCCGAGCTGCTGCCATGCTCCTGTAGTTACAGTGCATTAACAACAGTGAGTAACAGCAGTAAACAATGAGTTAGCAGCGATGATAGTGTGAGCTAACAGTGAGTTAGCAGCGGTGATAGTGTGAGTTAACAGTAAGTTAGTGGTGATAGTGTGAGTTAACTGTGAGTTAGTGGTGATAGTTTGAGTTAACAGTAAGTTAGTGGTGATAGTGTGAGTTAACAGTGAGTTAGCAGCGATGATAGTGTGAGTTAACAGTGAGTTAGCGGTGATAGTGTAAGTTAACAGTGAGTTAGCGGTGATAGTGTGAGTTAACAGTGAGTTAGCGGTGATAATGTGAGCTAACGGTGAGTTAGCAGCGGTGATAGTGTGAGTTAACAGTGAGTTAGCGGTGATAGTGTGAGTTAACAGTGAGTTAGCGGTGATAGTGTGAGTTAACAGTGAGTTAGTGGTGATAGTGTGAGCTAACACTGAGTTAGCAGCGGTGATAGTGTGAGCTTTTGTATAAATTGTATAAACTTGTTAAATCATCTAAACCAACAACATGTATGTTAGACCCTATACCATCTAAGTTCCTAAAAGAGGTGCTTCCAGAAGTCATAGATCCTCTTCTGACTATTATTAATTCCTCATTGTCATTAGGATATGTCCCCAAAACTTTCAAACTGGCTGTTATTAAGCCTCTCATCAAAAAAACCACAACTTGACCCCAAAGAACTAGTTAATTATAGACCAATCTCGAATCTTCCTTTTCTGTCCAAGATACTAGAAAAGGTGGTATCCTCACAATTATATTCCTTCTTAGAGAAAAATGGTATATGTGAGGATTTCCAGTCAGGATTTAGACCGTATCATAGTACTGAGACTGCTCTCCTTAGAGTTACAAATGATCTGCTCTTATCATCTGATCGTGGGTGTATCTCTCTATTAGTTTTATTGGATCTTAGTGCTGCGTTTGACACAATTGACCACAACATTCTTTTGCATAGACTTGAACACTTTGTTGGCATTGATGGAAGTGCATTAGCATGGTTTAAATTGTACTTATATGACCGCCATCAATGTCAATGTCAATGTCACCTTTATTTATATAGCGCTTTAAACAAAATACATTGCGTCAAAGCAACTGAACAACATTCATTAGGAAAACAGTGTCAATAATGCAAAATGATAGTTAAAGGCAGTTCATCATTGGATTCAGTTATGTCATCTCTGTTCAGTTAAATAGTGTCTGTGCATTTATTTGCAATCAAGTCAAAGATATCGCTGTAGATGAAGTGTCCCCAACTAAGCAAGCCAGAGTCGACAGCGGCAAGGAACCGAAACTCCATCGGTGACAGAATGGAGAAAAAAACCTTGGGAGAAACCAGGCTCAGTTGGGGGGCCAGTTCTCCTCTGACCAGACGAAACCAGCAGTTCAATTCCAGGCTGCAGCAAAGTCAGATTGTGCAGAAGAATCATCTGTTTCCTGTGGTCTTGTCCTGGTGCTCCTCTGAGACAAGGTCTTTACAGGGGATCTGTATCTGGGGCTCTAGGTGCTGATCCAGCATCTGGTCTGGATATGTACTGGATCCGGGTGACTGCAGTGACCCTCTGATCTGGACACAGACTGGATCTGGTGGCCACGTTGACCTCGGAACAAGAGAGAAACAGACAAATATTAGCGTAGATGCCATTCTTCTAATGATGTAGCAAGTACATAGGGTGTTATGGGAAGTGTTTCCGGTTCCGGTTTACCTAATTAATTCAGCCTAAAAATCCTTTAACGGATTTGGATAATAAAAGCATATTAGTATGTTATGTGTATGCCAGGTTAAAGAGATGGGTCTTTAATTTAGATTTAAACTGCAAGAGTGTGTCTGCCTCCTGAACAATGTTAGGTAGGTTATTCCAGAGTTTGGGCGCCAAATAGGAAAAGGATCTGCCGCCTGCAGTTGATTTTGATATTCTAGGTATTATCAAATTGCCTATTATCAAATTGTAATATCAAGCAGAGTTTTTAGGTCCTATAATTAACACCTCTGTTTTTTCAGAATTTAGCAGTAAGAAATTACTCGTCATCCAGTTTTTTATATCGACTATGCAATCCATTAGTTTTTCAAATTGGTGTGTTTCACCGGGCTGCGAAGAAATATAGAGCTGGGTATCATCAGCATAACAGTGAAAGCTAACACCATGTTTCCTGATGATATCTCCCAAGGGTAACATTTAAAGCGTGAAGAGTAGCGGCCCTAGTACTGAGCCTTGAGGTACTCCATACTGCACTTGTGATCGATAGGATACATCTTCATTCACTGCTACGAACTGATGGCGGTCATATAAGTACGATTTAAACCATGCTAATGCACTTCCACTGATGCCAACAAAGTGTTCAAGTCTATGCAAAAGAATGTTGTGGTCAATTGTGTCAAACGCAGCACTAAGATCCAATAAAACTAATAGAGAGATACACCCACGATCAGATGATAAGAGCAGATCATTTGTAACTCTAAGGAGAGCAGTCTCAGTACTATGATACAGTCTAAATCCTGACTGGAAATCCTCACATATACCATTTTTCTCTAAGAAGGAATATAATTGTGTGGATACCACCTTTTCTAGTATCTTGGACAGAAAAGGGAGATTCGAGATTGGTCTATAATTAACTAGTTCTTTGGGGTCAAGTTGTGGTTTTTTGATGAGAGGCTTAATAACAGCCAGTTTGAAGGTTTTGAGGTTCAGAGGAGAACTGGCCCCCAACTGAGCCTGGTTTCTCCCAAGGTTTTTTTCTCCATTCTGTCACCGATGGAGTTTCGGTTCCTTGCCGCTGCCGCCTCTGGCTTGCTTAGTTGGGGTCACTTCATCTACAGCGATATCGTTGACTTGATTGCAAATAAATGCACAGACACTATTTAACTGAACAGAGATGACATCAATGAATTCAATGATGAACTGCCTTTAACTATCATTTTTGCATTATTGACACTGTTTTCCTAATGAATGTTGTTCAGTTGCTTTGACGCAATGTATTTTGTTTAAAGCGCTATATAAATAAAGGTGACTTGACTTGAGCTAAGAATGAGTTAGTGGTGATAGTGTGAGTTAACAGTGAGTTAGTGGCGATAGTGTGAGTTAACAGTGAGTTAGCAGCGGTGATGGTTTGAGTTAACAGTGAGTTAGTGGTGATAGCGTGAGTTAACAGTGAGTTAGTGGCGATAGTGTGAGTTAACTGTGAGTTAGTGGCGATAGTGTGAGTTAACAGTGAGTTAGCAGTGGTGAAGGTATGAGTCAACAGTGAGTTAGCAGTGGTGATAGTCTGAGTTAACGGTGAGTTAGTGGCGATGGTGCGAGTTAACAGTGAGTTAGTGGTGATAGCGTGAGTAAACAAGAGTTAGTGGCGATAGTGTGAGTTAACTGTGAGTTAGTGGCGATAGTGTGAGTTAACAGTGAGTTAGTGGCGATAGTGTGAGGTAACAGTGAGTTAGTGGCGATAGTGTGAGTTAACAGTGAGTTAGTGGTGATAGTGTGAGTTAACAGTGAGTAAGTGGTGATAATGTAAGTTAACAGTGAGTTAGCAGTGGTGAAGGTATGAGTCAACAGTGAGTTAGCAGTGGTGATAGTGTGAGTTAACTGTGAGTTAGTGGCGATAGTGTGAGGTAACAGTGAGTTAGTGGTGATAGTGTGAGTTAACAGTGAGTTAGCGGTGATAGTGTGAGTTAACAGTGAGTTAGTGGTGATAATGTAAGTTAACAGTGAGTTAGTGGTGATAGTGTGAGTTAACAGTGAGTTAGTGGTGATAGTGTGATCTAACAGTGAGTTAGCAGCGGTGATAGTGTGAGCTGACAGTGAGTTAGCATTTACATTTACATTTACATTTAATCATTTAGCAGACGCTTTTATCCAAAGCGACTTACAAATGAGAACAATAGAAGCAGTCAGGTCAACAAGAGAATAACAACAGTATACAAGTGCCATGACAAGTCTCAGTTAGTCTAGTATAGAACGCATAGGTAGGTTTTTTTTTTTTTTTTTAATTAAAAGACAAGAAAAGGAAAAGTGCTAGTGTTAGTTGGTTAAGTGCAGGCGAAAAAGATGAGTCTTTAGCTGTTTCTTGAAAATGAGTAAAGACTCAGCTGTACGAATTGAGATTGGGAGGTCATTCCACCAGCTGGGGACAGTCCAGGAAAAGGTCCTTGAGAGTGATTTTGAACTTCTTTGGGATGGTACCACAAGGTGTCGATCACTTGCAGAGCGCAAACTTCTGGAGGGCACATAAGATTTAACCAATGAGTTTAGGTAAGTTGGTGCCGTGCCAGTGGTCGTCTTGTAGGCTAGCATCAGTACCTTGAATTTGATGCGAGCAGCTACTGGTAGCCAGTGTAACCTGATGAGGAGCGGAGTAACGTGAGCTTTCTTTGGCTCATTGAAGACAACCCTCGCTGCTGTGATAGTGTGAGCTAACACTGAGTTAGCAGCGGTGATAGTGTGAGTTAACAGTGAGTTAGTGGTGATAGCGTGAGTTAACAGTGAGTTAGTGGCGATAGTGTGAGTTAACTGTTAGTGGCGATAGTGTGAGTTAACAGTGAGTTAGTGGCGATAGTGTGAGTTAACTGTGAGTGAGTGGCGATAGTGTGAGTTAACAGTGAGTTAGTGGCGATAGTGTGAGTTAACTGTGAGTTAGTGGCGATAGTGTGAGTTAACAGTGAGTTAGTGGCGATAGTGTGAGTTAACAGTGAGTTAGTGGCGATAGTGTGAGTTAACAGTGAGTTAGTGGCGAAAGTGTGAGTTAACAGTGAGTTAGTGGCGATAGTGTGAGTTAACAGTGAGTTAGCAGTGGTGAAGGTATGAGTCAACAGTGAGTTAGCAGTGGTGATAGTCTGAGTTAACAGTGAGTAAACAGCTGTGATTTTGTGAGTTAACAGCGGTGATAGTGTGAGTTAGTTAACAGTGAGTTAGTGGTAATAGTCTGAGTTAACAGTGAGTTAACAACGTTGATAATGTGATTTAACAGTGAGTTAGTGGTGATGGTGTGAGTTAACTGTGAGTTAGTGGCGATAGTGTGAGTTAACAGTGAGTTAGCGGCGATAGTGTGAGTTAACTGTGAGTTAGTGGCGATAGTGTGAGTTAACAGTGAGTTAGTGGCGATAGTGTGAGTTAACAGTGAGTTAGTGGCGATAGTGTGAGTTAACAGTGAGTTAGTGGCGATAGTGTGAGTTAACAGTGAGTTAGTGGCGAAAGTGTGAGTTAACAGTGAGTTAATGGCGATAGTGTGAGTTAACAGTGAGTTAGTGGCGATAGTGTGAGTTAACTGTTAGTGGCGATAGTGTGAGTTAACAGTGAGTTAGTGGCGATAGTGTGAGTTAACTGTGAGTGAGTGGCGATAGTGTGAGTTAACAGTGAGTTAGTGGCGATAGTGTGAGTTAACTGTGAGTTAGTGGCGATAGTGTGAGTTAACAGTGAGTTAGTGGCGATAGTGTGAGTTAACAGTGAGTTAGTGGCGATAGTGTGAGTTAACAGTGAGTTAGTGGCGATAGTGTGAGTTAACAGTGAGTTAGTGGCGAAAGTGTGAGTTAACAGTGAGTTAGTGGCGATAGTGTGAGTTAACAGTGAGTTAGCAGTGGTGAAGGTATGAGTCAACAGTGAGTTAGCAGTGGTGATAGTCTGAGTTAACAGTGAGTAAACAGCTGTGATTTTGTGAGTTAACAGCGGTGATAGTGTGAGTTAGTTAACAGTGAGTTAGTGGTAATAGTCTGAGTTAACAGTGAGTTAACAACGTTGATAATGTGATTTAACAGTGAGTTAGTGGTGATGGTGTGAGTTAACAGTAAGTTTGTGGTGATAGTGTGAGTTAACAGTGAGTTAGCAGTGGTGATAGTCTGAGTTAACAGTGAGTTAGGGGCGATGGTGCAAGTTAACGGTGAGTTAGTGGCGATAGTGTGAGTTAACTGTGAGTTAGTGGCGATAGTGTGAGTTAACAGTGAGTTAGTGGCGATAGTGTGAGTTAACAGTGAGTTAGTGGCGATAGTGTGAGTTAACAGTGAGTTAGTGGCGAAAGTGTGAGTTAACAGTGAGTTAGTGGCGATAGTGTGAGTTAACAGTGAGTTAGCAGTGGTGAAGGTATGAGTCAAGAGTGAGTTAGCAGTGGTGATAGTCTGAGTTAACAGTGAGTAAACAGCTGTGATTTTGTGAGTTAACAGCGGTGATAGTGTGAGTTAGTTAACAGTGAGTTAGTGGGAATAGTCTGAGTTAACAGTGAGTTAACAACGTTGATAATGTGATTTAACAGTGAGTTAGTGGTGATGGTGTGAGTTAACAGTAAGTTCGTGGTGATAGTGTGAGTTAACAGTGAGTTAGCAGTGGCGATAGTCTGAGTTAACAGTGAGTTAGGGGCGATGGTGCAAGTTAACGGTGAGTTAGTGGTGATGGTGTGAGTTAACAGTGAGTTAGTGGTGATAGTGTGAGTTAACAGTGTGTCAGCAGTGGTGATGGTTTGAGTTAACAGTGAGTTAGTGGTGATAGCGTGAGTAAACAAGAGTTAGTGGCGATAGTGTGAGTTAACAGTGAGTTAGTGGCGATAGTGTGAGTTAACAGTGAGTTAGTGGCGATAGTGTGAGTTAACAGTGAGTTAGTGGCGATAGTGTGAGTTAACAGTGGGTTAGTGGCGATAGTGTGAGTTAACAGTGTGTTAGCAGTGGTGAAGGTATGAGTCAACAGTGAGTTAGCAGTGGTGAAGGTATGAGTCAACAGTGAGTTAGCAGTGGTGATATTCTGAGTTAACAGTGAGTAAACAGCTGTGATGGTGTGAGTTAACAGCGGTGATAGTGTGAGTTAACAGTGAGTTAGTGGTGATAGTCTGAGTTAACAGTGAGTTAACAACGGTGATAATGTGATTTAACAGTTAACTTGATAGTGTGAGTTAACAGTAACAGTTTCTCCATCACTGGTATGAGAGTCTCTGTAAGTCATTGGTAGTGTGACAGATTGTGCTGAAGCTTAAACCTGAGTGTGTGCTGCAATCCTGCACAGATTCACGTAGATTAACGTGGATCACTATCAGCACGATATGGCTGTGTGATGTTATTTGCTGAAATAATGAAATACACCAATACTGAGGTTTATTTACACACACATAAATGGCTTCAGCAGATTTTGGATGAAATGTGAGTGATATGCATTGCTGTCTTACAGCAGTGGCTGCTGTGTGAGACGTGTGTGGACTATGATGAGAGATTCTCATGCTAATCCGTGATCTCTGTGCCAGTCGTTCAGACGCATGGATCTGTTCTCTGCTCTATTAGTTAATTGCTTTTCTTCATTATTCCATTGACTCTTATGTTAAGTCCAGGGCCAGTTGAGCTCCCAAACATTTCAATCTGGTCGATTATTATAAAAACTCCACATCTGTAGGAAGGTGACAGCTCAATTATTTTTTTTATATCATTTTAATACAATAGCTTTAAATTCAGACTTTCTCTTGTTTTCTGCTCTTCTTAGGTCACATGATGCCGTGAGCTGCTGCTTCTCCATGTATCAATGAGCAAGAGTTTCACTAGATTTTGAATTAATCAAGAAATCAATTAGTATAATAATTAATTTGCTTTAATTACACAGTTCTGTAGTAGATTGGAAACTCATTATTTATTCAATAATTAATGTGCTGTGATTAAATATAATCTCAGTTTTAAACACCTCTGCGTCATTTGTGAAGAGTGATTATATAAGTTATAATGAATCATTCCGAGCCTGACATGCACATGATATCCATCAATCCGTCCATATCCAAATATACGAAGCGTTAACGAGCATTAAACCATCATAATCACCTTTTGTTTATGCATCTAATTGTAAACAACTATATGAGTAAAGTTTGATGGCAAACTTTGATGATGCTTGACAATGCCAGGTCTGAAAGGGAAAAATAACTTTGAAAAGCCTACAGTTTGAAAGATTTACTCAGAGAATTCAATACAAATGTTGCTAATATGTTTTAGCACATTGTTAGCATGTTGGTTTTAGCAAAATTTTGAGATAAGTTATGTTGTTTACGTAGTTTAGCACATTGCTAGCATGTTTCTAGGACAATTTAGCACATTGTTAACATGCTTTAACATGTTAGCATGTTGTTAGTATGTGTGAGGAAATTGCTAAGAAGGTTTAACATGTTACTAACATGTTTCTAGCATGTTTTAACGAGTAAGTATAAATTAACCGATTGCTAACATGTTTCTAACATATTTTAGCATTCCGCTAACATTTTATGCTAAGCTACTTTTTAAGCTTTGCTAGCAATAAGACGGCTTAAACTTTCAGTAAGTGTTGTTGTTTAAAAGTCCCCAAAATGAAGTCTATGGGAATTTGGCCCTGTTTGGAAGTCCGATGCAGGAAAGTCGGATCGGTTAGAAAATATAAAGCACACTGAGTCAGAAAAGTCTGTACCAAATTTGGTGATCATGGTTTTAAAGCTAATTTGAGAAATTTTGCTCATATATAGAAGAATAGGCTGGCAGTCAACATTATTAATTTTGGGAAGTAACAAATCAAATAAAGACTAATTCTATATCTCTGTTTAATCCTGAAACACTGAAAACAATCAGGTTAGTTAGTAAGTTTGTCTGATCTTTACAGATGATTTTTGATGATCTGTTTCAGGTACATTATCTGGAACTGCAAAACTCTTCATTAATGTGTACAGCTAAACACGCTGAAACAAATGTCACTTTAGAGAGACAAAAGCTCTGTGAAGATCACTAGACATCACAAAAAATGTTATTCTAGAGTTCAGATCCTCAGAGGAAAGCGTCTCTTTGAGCACATTCACAGCAGACACTCGCAGGATTTCAGTCCAGCTGGCCTTTGGATTCAAGCCTCGCTTTCCGACATCATTTGGCCAAAGCCTTGAATTATAAAAGCTGGTATCAGATGCTCCTGACAAGGTCACGTCATTGTCTCCTCTTAATTACTTTAAAAGAGTTCTGGAGGGCCAGTGAATAAAAAGAGCCCGATTGTGAACCAGAGCGAGACCTTTTTGTTAAACCCATCATCTGACGCTGTGATTAAAGCCTGTATTCAAATGGCTGCTGGAGGTGTTTGCTTTACTTCAGCACTTCAGTAATTCATGTACTTCTGTACAAACACATAGTTATTTGATTATATTTCGCACCATCAAATAACGCCTGTCGGCTAAATGTGCTGAATGGATTCCTGGGTTTTGTGCTGCATTCACACAATCTGCTTGAGGAAGATTAGCTTCACAATCCCGGCGCTTTAGAACACTTTCATCATGTGCTGGAGAACAATTAAATAAATAAATGATGTATGTTCCAGAGTGAATCAAGGTGAATCCTCACACTCTTCACTGCGTTTATCATACGTGATTGTGGCCTGAAGTGATGCACACGTGCTCTTTTATGTCCACGTGAGCATTTCATCTGCTGACATCAAACGAACCGCGTCTGTCATCGAGAGAGGGAACTTTTATCATGTGCAGAGACAAACTCTTTGAGCTCAGATGTAAATCCTGGAAGAGTCTTGGTGCAATTACATCTGAGTACCAGGAGAGAACTTACAAGTATTTTTTTATTATTATTGTTAGTTTGAGTGCATATTATTAGTTACACGTCATTACTAAAGATGGCTTTCGGAAGTATATTATATTTTAAAGTCTGTTTAATATAATTAAAAATTAGGGCAGCAGCTGAACTTAGCTGAAACTGATTTATTTTGTAGTCTATCAGAAAAAATAAATACAATTTCTGTATAAAATCATGTTCTTCGCTTTGTCCCATTGTAGCAGATTCATGAAATTGTAAAATTGGTATAAAAACATAGTAACATTATAGAGCTGGCTTAATGTACATTACGTTTGTCTCTAACGATCACGTTAATGATGAATCTCAATCAAGCTATAAATGAAGCCCACAGAAACCAAATCTGTCTCTTCTCATCGCGTGTGTTTGTTGTGTAGCAACAGTTAAGCACCTTTTCTTGAATTCTGGTAAATAACTCAATGTTTCTTGCTGTGACAGCAGAAAGAGGGAAAGTGGAACATGAACTGGAAGTAAACGAGTGCTTGGGATAAATTTGGAGTCGATACAAATGAGATTTGGAGCAGCGTGAAGCACTAGAGGAGATTGAACATCGCTGGCGATATGTACGTTTAATTTACTGTATGACTGCTGTTATGTTTCATTGCCTGACACAAACCCCTGAAGGCCATCCATCACTTCGTCCTCGCTCTGTGGAGACAGGGACTCGCTGAGATCTGGATTCAGATGCAGTGTGTGCCAATCAGGTAACTGCATGTTTCATCGATGACCGACCTCAAACATCCTGAAGGTCGTCGAAAGTCTGAGCGAAGAGCTCTGATAGATCTAAAACCCAGGACTGAGGATTTTATGTATTCATTTGGTAGGGCTGGGACAATAAATCGAAAAGTCTGACACTGATGCAGCGTCTGCCTGTGTGACTGAGTCCATTAGAATGAAGTTATATGATCATATGATAAAGTTTAGCAATATCATTCCAATATACTTTTCAGTATTCATAAAAAAACATTAATAATTATTTATTATCATTATTTATGCTACTTTTTTGTATGTCTAATAAATGCTTTTCTATATAAATGTAATTTCTCAGCTAAAATGTGCATGATGTGCAATTAATTAATTACTAATTAATTGCACATCATGCACATCAGAATTAATTAATTGTCACATCATGTAATTCATTAGGTAAAACATTTTTATTGCTTGGCAGTGCTACTAAAAACAGAAAAGCCAATGAAGAGATGTAATGTTTGCATTAGCTGGAGCAGCACTGAGGCGGATGCGATCCTCCGCTAACCGTCTGACGGGTCTCGAATCTGCCAGGTCTCTCCTGTCTGCAGGATTCTGGGAAGTGTTTCCAGGTGAAGGCGGTGACTCATAAATCCACTGCGGAGCGGTTTAACAGGGAGAGAAAGACACACACTTATTAAAGCAGTGTGTAGGAGACGGCCATTAGTCAAGGATTTTCTCCTCAAACACTCAGTGTCCCTCAGGGCTCCGATCCTCCATGCAGCGATTCGTCACCACGCTCTTGACTGAAAGAACTAATCATGACACGGGAAGGGTGCCAGTTTTCTGAGAGAGAGACTGTCAGAAGCATCTTGGATGAGAGAATGGAGGAGAATTCACAGCTGCTCTGAAGCTGAAGGACACGACTAGTTAGGACTGGTTTAGTTTGGTTTGGGTTAGTTAAGAGGCTGGGTGGATTAGTGGATGCGTCTATTCTATCTATCTATCTATCTATCTATCTATCTATCTATCTATCTATCTATCTATCTATCTATCTATCTATCTATCTATCTAATATTAATTCTAGTTTCTAACATTCAGTTTTCTTCATCTTGTGACATTCATCTCAAATCCAGGAGGTTTCATCATCTCCGTTCAGTTGTGTTCATTATCTTCAGAGAAGCTGGCGGTTGTAGAGCTGTATTTAGTCTGTGTCCTGTAAGATCATCCGAGTGAATCAGACGTCCCGGAGGCTTCCTGTTTACTGCTTCTAAAGTGACATTTGTCCCCAGGACAAAAACAAAAACACGCCGTCGACTAAAACAATCGGTTGGCTCTGAAACACATGAAGCTGCTGATGAAAGCGCTGAGGCTCCGTCTGTCCTTCCTCTTCTCTGGGGATCTCAGTGCCGTGGACTCCAGGAGCCTCTTCTCCTCCTTCAGCATCATCTGTTCCTGGTTTCTGCTCAGCTTTACGGCTCTCTCCTCTAATCGCTCCACGATGCCAGTTTGATGGAGCTCCTCTGTGGAAAGCTCTTGTTTAGACACACCTGTTAAAGTCCATACTCAACCACAAGAAGTGTTTCGTTCAGCAGAAGCATCTCATATTACCTTCACGTGACCTCGTGACAACATTTATGGCAACAACATGAGTTATTATAGTTAACTAAAACAAATATATATATAAATATATTTAAAAATTATATATATATATATATATATAAAAAACTTTATTACTTGAAATAAAATCTCAAAATATTTTATTTGAGATAATTTTTCAAGGCAACATTTCTAAATTTCATTTAGTTTAACTTGATGTATTAAAATAAAGTAAAACTGAATTAAAAATTAATTCAAATTACAAAAGCTAATAAAAATGACAAACACACAAGAGAATTTAAACAAGAAAACAATCAAAATAATAAAATAGAATTATTACTTGATATAAAATGATTGTTAAATAAAATAAAATATAAAAAGCTAGTTGTAATGGCCACGTTTCTAATTTTCCTTAAGCTTCTGCTAAAATAACTAAAAATAACGATGAAATTAAATTAATAAGAAACTGTAGGGACATTTTAAAACAATAAAAACACAGCTAAATGTAAAATTAATGAAAATATTTAAAAAACCTTAACTTATTTAATTCTGGGTAGTTTCCAAGGCAACATTTCTCATTTCATTTTAGTTTAACTTGATATGTACTAAACTAAAACCAAAAATAACAAATAAAAATGAATTAAAACTAAAGACATGGAAAAAACTAACAACAACAAAAACTAATAAAAAACAACATTGCTGAAACTTGAACTAAAATAATCATAAAAGCCGAAATTGTTCAAATAAAATCTAATTCAGAATTTGAACAAACTACAATATCATCTGGATGCTAAAATAAGTCTGGCACCAGCTTATTTACATTCTGGATCATGCAACACGTTATTATTGGCTCTCGCATCATATTATTTCAAGATATTACATTGTTTGATTGATTGACCTTTGACCCGAGGATCCTCTTCTGCTGTGGTGGCTTGTTGGAGGTCAGAGGTTTGTTTCCTGTCTCTGAAGTGCAGCTCTTCTTCCTGCTGTACTTTAATTTCCTCTCATCAGTGAGCGTTTATGAAAGCGAGCGGCACTCATTAGTGCTCATTACTGATTACAAGACAGTTTCAGTGCTGCGTTCTTGTTGTGTCTAAGTGACCAGTGGTGTCATGCCATGCATCAGTTATTTGCATGTTTAGCTGATTTAATTATTTATATTTCATTATAAAATAATTTACCATTCACTACCACTACAATAATTAAGGTTGGAATAACTAACATTTTTAATGTTTTTTTTAATGTTGTTCTGCTCACAAAGAATGCATTTTTTTTTGATAACAGCAAAAATAGTTAAATATTATTACAACGTAAAGTAACTGTGTTCTGTGTGAATCTGTGTTAAAGTGTAATGTATTTCTGTGGTGCTCCGCTGTATTTTCAGCATCATTCCTCCAGTCTTCAGTGTCACATGATCTTCAGAAATCATGATAATATGATGATTTACTGCTCAAGAAACATTTCTGATTATTTTTAACACTACAGTCTGTTCAAGTTTGGAGTAAGATTTAAAAAAAAAGAGTGAAAAATAAATTAATACTTTTATTCATCAAGGCCATGTTAAATTGATTTAAATTGATAAAGACATTTATAATGTTACAAAAGGTTTATATTTCAAATAAATGCTGTTCTTTCTTTCAAAACAAACAAATGAAGTAGCAGAGGCTTCTTTCAAAAATGAATTAATGTGTGTGTCTGTTAGTTTGTGTATGATGGATGTGTGATGACATCAGGGGTCAGAGGTCACGGTCACATGCGCTCAGGCTTTGATGTGAGTGTTTGTGCTTGCTTTAGTTCATGTGAGATGAAATCCTCTGCTTTCTACAGACTCACAGAAGCACAAACCTGAATTATTCATTACAGAGCAACTTTCCCCTCTGCAGTCCTCAAAACTTTAAATAAATAAATAAATAAAGCATATTGCATTGTTTCTCCTCTAAATGCCTCAGCATTAATTTTAGTTACATTCACTGAACCTGCTTCTGCTTGGGTTCACGTTTCTCTTCTGTTCGCTGTTCTCATGAGTTTGACAGACAGATGTTCATCATTCTCAAGCAACTGTGTCCATTACAGAGGAAACTGCCGTATCATTAGCTCTGACTAGGCCTTTTTATGCCTAAAACTAAAATCAAAGAAAGAAAGAAAAATCCCAGAAATGAAACATTTCAGCTAGTGTTTTCTTTTAGTTTAAAGATGTACCAAAATAACTGGTAACACTTTACAATAAGGTTCCATTCGTTAATGTATTAATGAGCAATACATTTATACAGTATTTATTACTGATTATCTTGATTATTACTATTATTACAAATAAAAATACAGTTATTCGTTATTACACTGTGAAAAATTGTGCCGTTAAATAACAGTAATTTACTGGCAGCAGGGGTGCCAGTAAAGTACTGTTAAGTTACAGCTTTCAACCATTTATACACCTCTCCTTTTTTAACAGTATTTTACCGTAAATTCTACCATGGAAATTAACTCCTTAAATTTCTGTGGCTGATGTCAGTTGTAGTTCATGTGTTAGTCTTGTTTCTTTTTTCTTCAGTGATTCTACTCGTTAACAGCAGCTGTTGATCAGTGTCTGAATTCACTCATTAGCTTGCATTCTCTCTGTCAGGTGGAATATATTAGTAAACTCATGTAGGGAATAGTTATTGAGGGTGTAGGGTGTGATTTGATACACAGCCGCTGAGTGTCGACTTTGAACGTTGTTAATTTACGATATATAGCAGCAGGCTACCTTCTCGAAAATGATGAATATTACCCAGAATGCACTGTTTTAATGAAAATCAGTATGTTACTGTCGAAATTGGGCCGTTTTTTTACAGCGATTTTTTTTGTAGTTCATGTTAGTATCTATCTATCTATGAGAGATGTTCTGTCTCTCCTGACTGTAGGAGGGTCAGTTATTGGTCAGTCAGTAATTATTAGCATTAGCATGATCTCTCCACACCTGCTCTTTCTCCTTCCTGACACGCTGTTGTTCGTGTCTCTGCACTCGTTCTCGCCGCAGATGGCCTGTCCTTGTAACACCTCTCCTTGTAAGTCGCTGTCACATGATGTAACCCTGAATAAGATGAGGTCAGATGTGAGCCGCATTTTGGGATGCTGCTAAGCTAAGTGTGTGTTTCCGAATCTGAATGAGACATTAAGTTAGACTTATTTTGCCTTTCACTCATGTCTGAAAATAATCAGTCTGTCATCAGAGATGATTCGACATTTACTCGAGGCGATTCATCATTTACTCGAGGCGATTCGACATTTACTCGAGGTGATTCGACATTTACTCAAGGCGATTCAACATTTACTCGAGGCGATTCGACATATACTCGAGGCGATTCAACATTTACTCAAGGCGATTCGACATTTACTCGAGGCGATACGACATTTACTCAAGGGCGATTCATCATTTAATCGAGCCGATTCGACATTTACTCGAGGCGATTCGACATTTACTCGAGGCGATTCGACATATACTCGAGGTGATTCGACATTTGCTCAAGGCGATTCGACATTTACTCGAGGCGATTCATCATTTACTCAAGGCGATTCGACATTTACTCAACGCGATTCGACATTTACTCGAGGTGATTCGACATTTACTCGAGCTGATTCGAAATTTTTTAAGGGAAGTCGTGGCCTAATGGTTAGAGAGTCAGACTCCCAATCGAAAGGTTGTGGGTTCGAGTCCCGGGCCGGCAGGAATTGTGGGTGGGGGGAGTGCATGTACAGTTCTCTCTCCACCTTCAATACCACGACTTAGGTGCCCTTGAGCAAGGCATTGAACCCCCAACTGCTCCCCGGGCGCCGCAGCATAAATGGCTGCCCACTGCTCCGGGTGTGTGCTCACAGTGTGTGTGTGTGTGTTCACTGCTCTGTGTGTGTGCATTTCGGATGGGTTAAATGCAGAGCACAAATTCTGAGTATGGGTCACCATACTTGGCTGAATGTCACTTCACTTCATTTACTCGAGCCGATTCGAAATTTACTCGAGCCGATTCGAAATTTACTCAAGCCAATTCGACATTTACTTGAGGCGATTCGACATTTACTCGAGGCGATTCATCATTTAATCGAGCCGATTTGAAATTTACTCGAGCCGATTCGAAATTTACTCGAGCCAATTCGAAATTTACTCGAGGCGATTCGACATTTACTCAAGGCGATTCATCATTTACTCGAGGCGATTCGAAATTTACTCGATGCGATTCATCATTTACTCGTGGCATTCGAAATTTACTCAAGGTGATTCATCATTTACTCGAGGCAATTCGAAATTTACTCAAGGCGATTCATCATTTACTCGAGGCGATTCGAAATTTACTCAAGGCGATTCATCATTTACTTGAGACGATTCGACATTTGCTCAAGGCGATTCGACATTTACTCGAGGCGATTCGACATTTGCTCAAGGCGATTCGACATTTACTCGAGATGATTCGACATTTGCTCAAGGCGATTCATCATTTACTCGAGGCGATTCAACATTTACTTGAGGCGATTCGACATTTACTCGAGGCTATTCGACATTTACTCGAGCCAATTCGAAATTTACTCGAGCCGATTCATCATTTACTCGAGCCAATTCAACATTTAATCTAGGCGATTCGACATTCACTCGAGGCGATATGACATTTACTCAAGCCAATATATCATAAACTAGAGGCGATTCAACATTTACTCAAGGTGATTCATCATTTACTCGAGGCGATTCGACATTTACTCAAGCCGATTCGAAAATTTACTCGAGCCGATTCGACATTTACTCGAGGCAATTCTACATTTACTCGAGACGATTCGAAATTTACTTGAGGTGATTCAAAATTTATTCGAGGCGATTCATCATTTACTCGAGACGATTCGACATTTACTCGAGCCGATTCGAAATTTACTCGAGCCAATTCGCCATTTACTCGAGTCGATTCATCATTTACTCGAGGCGATTCAACATTTACTTGAGGCGATTTGACATTTACTCGAGGCTATTCGACATTTACTCGAGCCAATTCGAAATTTACTCGAGCCGATTCATCATTTACTCGAGCCAATTCAACATTTAATCTAGGTGATTCGACATTCACTCGAGGCGATATGACATTTACTCAAGCCAATATATCATAAACTAGAGGCGATTCAACATTTACTCGAGGCGATTCGACATTTACTCGAGGCGATTCGACATTTACGCGAGGCGATTCGACATTTACTCGAGCCGATTCGAAAATTTACTCGAGCCGATTCGACATTTACTCGAGGCGATTCGACATTTACTCAAGCCGATTCGACATTTACTCGAGACGATTCGAAATTTACTCGAGGTGATTCGACATTTACTCGAGCCGATTCGAAATTTACTCGAGCCGATTCGACATTTACTCGAGGCGATTCGACATTTACTCAAGCCGATTCGACATTTACTCGAGATGATTCGAAATTTACTCGAGGTGATTCGACATTTACTCGAGGAGATAAATCATTTACTCGAGCCGATTTGACATTTACTCGAGCCGATTCTAAATTTACTCGAGCCGATTCTAAAATTTACTCGAGCCGATTCGACATTTACTCGAGGAGATTCGACATTTACTCGAGCCGATTCATCATTTACTTGAGCCGATTCGACATTTACTCGAGCCGATTCTAAAATTTACTCGAGCCGATTCGACATTTACTCGAGGAGATTCGACATTTACTCGAGCCGATTCATCATTTACTTGAGCCGATTCGACATTTACTCGAGCCGATTCGACATTTACTCGAGCCGATTCGAAATTTACTCGAGCCGATTCATCATTTACTTGAGCCGATTCAACATTTACTCGAGGCGATTCGACATTTACTCAAGGCAATTCATCATCTACTCGAGGCGATTCGACATTTACTCGAGGAGATTCGACATTTACTCGAGCCGAATCATCATTTACTGGAGCCGATTCAACATTTACTCGAGGCGATTCGACATTTACTCAAGGCAATTCATCATCTACTCGAGGCGATACGACATTAACTCGAGGCGATACGACATTTACTCGAGTCGATTCATCATTTACTCATGGCGATTCTCAATAACTCGAGCCGATTCGACATTTACTAGAGGCAATTCGACATTTACTCGAGGTGACTCAACATTTACTCCAGGTGATTCACCATTTAGTTTAGCCGATTCATCATTTACTCGAGGCGATTCATCATTTACTCGAGGCGATTCGACATTTACTCGAAGCGATTCGACATTTACTTGAGGCGATTCGACATTTACTCGAGGCGATTTGACATTTAATAGAGGCGATTCGACATTTACTCGAGGCGATTTGACATTTAATAGAGGCGATTCGACATTTACTCGAGGCGATTTGACATTTAATAGAGGCGATTCGACATTTACTCGAGGCTATTCGACATTTACTCGAGGCGATTCGACATTTACTCGAGGCGATTCGACATTTACTCGAGGCGATTCGACATTTACTCGAGGCGATTCGACATTTACTCGAGGCGATTCGACATTTACTCGAAGCGATTAGAAATTTACTCGAGGCGATTCGACATTTACTCGAGACGATTCGAAATTTACTCGAGGTGATTCGACATTTACTCGAGGCGATAAATCATTTACTCGAGCCGATTTGACATTTACTCGAGCCGATTCGAAATTTACTCGAGCCGATTCGACATTTACTCGAGGCGATTCGACATTTACTCAAGCCGATTCGACATTTACTCGAGACGATTCGAAATTTACTCGAGGTGATTCGACATTTACTCGAGGCGATAAATCATTTACTCGAGCCGATTTGACATTTACTCGAGCCGATTCGAAATTTACTCGAGCCGATTCGACATTTACTCGAGGCGATTCGACATTTACTCAAGCCGATTCGACATTTACTCGAGACGATTCGAAATTTACTCGAGGCGATAAATCATTTACTCGAGCCGATTTGACATTTACTCGAGGTGATTCGACATTTACTCGAGGCGATAAATCATTTACTCGAGCCGATTTGACATTTACTCGAGCCGATTCGAAATTTACTCGAGGCGATTCGACATTTACTCAAGCCGATTCGACATTTACTCGAGGCGATTCGACATTTACTCAAGCCGATTCGACATTTACTCGAGACGATTCGAAATTTACTCGAGGCGATAAATCATTTACTCGAGCCGATTCGACATTTACTCGAGGTGATTCGACATTTACTCGAGGCGATAAATCATTTACTCGAGCCGATTTGACATTTACTCGAGCCGATTCGAAATTTACTCGAGCCGATTCTAAAATTTACTCGAGCCGATTCGACATTTACTCGAAATGATTCGAAATTTACTCGAGCCGATTCGACATTTACTCGAGCCGATTCGAAATTTACTCGAGCCGATTCATCATTTACTTGAGCCGATTCGACATTTACTCGAGCCGATTCGACATTTACTCGAGCCGATTCGACATTTACTCGAGGAGATTCGACATTTACTCGAGCCGATTCATCATTTACTCGAGCCGATTCGACATTTACTCGAGCCGATTCGACATTTACTCGAGCCAATTCGAAATTTACTCGAGCCGATTCAACATTTACTCGAGGAGATTCGACATTTACTCGAGCCGATTCATCATTTACTTGAGCCGATTCGACATTTACTCGAGCCGATTCGACATTTACTCGAGCCAATTCGAAATTTACTCGAGCCGATTCATCATTTACTTGAGCCGATTCAACATTTACTCGAGGCGATTCGACATTTACTCAAGGCAATTCATCATCTACTCGAGGCGATTCGACATTTACTCGAGGAGATTCGACATTTACTCGAGCCGAATCATCATTTACTGGAGGCGATTCTACATTTACTCGAGGCGATACGACATTAACTCGAGGCGATACGACATTTACTCGAGTCGATTCATCATTTACTCATGGCGATTCTCAATAACTCGAGCCGATTCGACATTTACTAGAGGCAATTCGACATTTACTCGAGGTGACTCAACATTTACTCCAGGTGATTCACCATTTAGTTTAGCCGATTCATCATTTACTCGAGGCGATTCATCATTTACTCGAGGCGATTCGACATTTACTCGAAGCGATTCGACATTTACTCGAGGCGATTCGACATTTACTTGAGGCGATTCGACATTTACTCGAGGCGATTCGACATTTAATAGAGGCGATTCGACATTTACTCGAGGCGATTCGACATTTACTTGAGGCGATTCATCATTTACTCGAGGCTATTCGACATTTACTCGAGGTGATTCGACATTTACTCGAGGCGATTCGACATTTACTCGAAGCGATTCGAAATTTACTCGAGGCGATTCATCATTTACTCGAGGCAATTCGACATTTACTCGAGGCAATTCGCCATTTACTCGAGTCGATTCATCATTTACTCGAGGCGATTCGACATTTACTCGAGTCGATTCATCATTTCCTCGAGGCGATTCGACATTTACTTGAGGCAATTCGACATTTACTTGAGGCTATTCAACATTTACTCGAGCCGATTCAAAATTTACTCGAGCCGATTCAAAATTTACTCAAGCCAATTCGACATTTACTCGAGCCAATTCGACATTTACTCGAGGCGATTCATCATTTACTCGAGGCGATTCGACATTTACTCAAGCCGATTCGACATTTACTTGAGGCGATTCATCATTTACTCGAGGCGATTCGACATTTACTCAAAGCAATTTGACATTTACTCGAGGCGATTCATCATTTACTCAAGCCGATTCATCATTTACTCAAGCCGATTCAACATTTACTTGAGGCGATTCATCATTTACTCGAGGCGATTCATCATTTACTCGAGGCGATTTGACTTTTACTCGAGGCGATCCGATATTCACTCGAGGCAATACGACATTTACTCGAGGAGATTCGACATTTACTCGAGCCGATTCATCATTTACTTGAGCCGATTCGACATTTACTCGAGCCGATTCGACATTTACTCGAGCCAATTCGAAATTTACTCGAGCCGATTCATCATTTACTTGAGCCGATTCAACATTTACTCGAGGCGATTCGACATTTACTCAAGGCAATTCATCATCTACTCGAGGCGATTCGACATTTACTCGAGGAGATTCGACATTTACTCGAGCCGAATCATCATTTACTGGAGGCGATTCTACATTTACTCGAGGCGATACGACATTAACTCGAGGCGATACGACATTTACTCGAGTCGATTCATCATTTACTCATGGCGATTCTCAATAACTCGAGCCGATTCGACATTTACTAGAGGCAATTCGACATTTACTCGAGGTGACTCAACATTTACTCCAGGTGATTCACCATTTAGTTTAGCCGATTCATCATTTACTCGAGGCGATTCATCATTTACTCGAGGCGATTCGACATTTACTCGAAGCGATTCGACATTTACTCGAGGCGATAAATCATTTACTCGAGCCGATTTGACATTTACTCGAGCCGATTCGAAATTTACTCGAGGCGATTCGACATTTACTCAAGCCGATTCGACATTTACTCGAGGCGATTCGACATTTACTCAAGCCGATTCGACATTTACTCGAGACGATTCGAAATTTACTCGAGGCGATAAATCATTTACTCGAGCCGATTCGACATTTACTCGAGGTGATTCGACATTTACTCGAGGCGATAAATCATTTACTCGAGCCGATTTGACATTTACTCGAGCCGATTCGAAATTTACTCGAGCCGATTCTAAAATTTACTCGAGCCGATTCGACATTTACTCGAAATGATTCGAAATTTACTCGAGCCGATTCGACATTTACTCGAGCCGATTCGAAATTTACTCGAGCCGATTCATCATTTACTTGAGCCGATTCGACATTTACTCGAGCCGATTCGACATTTACTCGAGCCGATTCGACATTTACTCGAGGAGATTCGACATTTACTCGAGCCGATTCATCATTTACTCGAGCCGATTCGACATTTACTCGAGCCGATTCGACATTTACTCGAGCCAATTCGAAATTTACTCGAGCCGATTCAACATTTACTCGAGGAGATTCGACATTTACTCGAGCCGATTCATCATTTACTTGAGCCGATTCGACATTTACTCGAGCCGATTCGACATTTACTCGAGCCAATTCGAAATTTACTCGAGCCGATTCATCATTTACTTGAGCCGATTCAACATTTACTCGAGGCGATTCGACATTTACTCAAGGCAATTCATCATCTACTCGAGGCGATTCGACATTTACTCGAGGAGATTCGACATTTACTCGAGCCGAATCATCATTTACTGGAGGCGATTCTACATTTACTCGAGGCGATACGACATTAACTCGAGGCGATACGACATTTACTCGAGTCGATTCATCATTTACTCATGGCGATTCTCAATAACTCGAGCCGATTCGACATTTACTAGAGGCAATTCGACATTTACTCGAGGTGACTCAACATTTACTCCAGGTGATTCACCATTTAGTTTAGCCGATTCATCATTTACTCGAGGCGATTCATCATTTACTCGAGGCGATTCGACATTTACTCGAAGCGATTCGACATTTACTCGAGGCGATTCGACATTTACTTGAGGCGATTCGACATTTACTCGAGGCGATTCGACATTTAATAGAGGCGATTCGACATTTACTCGAGGCGATTCGACATTTACTTGAGGCGATTCATCATTTACTCGAGGCTATTCGACATTTACTCGAGGTGATTCGACATTTACTCGAGGCGATTCGACATTTACTCGAAGCGATTCGAAATTTACTCGAGGCGATTCATCATTTACTCGAGGCAATTCGACATTTACTCGAGGCAATTCGCCATTTACTCGAGTCGATTCATCATTTACTCGAGGCGATTCGACATTTACTCGAGTCGATTCATCATTTCCTCGAGGCGATTCGACATTTACTTGAGGCAATTCGACATTTACTTGAGGCTATTCAACATTTACTCGAGCCGATTCAAAATTTACTCGAGCCGATTCAAAATTTACTCAAGCCAATTCGACATTTACTCGAGCCAATTCGACATTTACTCGAGGCGATTCATCATTTACTCGAGGCGATTCGACATTTACTCAAGCCGATTCGACATTTACTTGAGGCGATTCATCATTTACTCGAGGCGATTCGACATTTACTCAAAGCAATTTGACATTTACTCGAGGCGATTCATCATTTACTCAAGCCGATTCATCATTTACTCAAGCCGATTCAACATTTACTTGAGGCGATTCATCATTTACTCGAGGCGATTCATCATTTACTCGAGGCGATTTGACTTTTACTCGAGGCGATCCGATATTCACTCGAGGCAATACGACATTTACTCGAGGAGATTCGACATTTACTCGAGCCGATTCATCATTTACTTGAGCCGATTCGACATTTACTCGAGCCGATTCGACATTTACTCGAGCCAATTCGAAATTTACTCGAGCCGATTCATCATTTACTTGAGCCGATTCAACATTTACTCGAGGCGATTCGACATTTACTCAAGGCAATTCATCATCTACTCGAGGCGATTCGACATTTACTCGAGGAGATTCGACATTTACTCGAGCCGAATCATCATTTACTGGAGGCGATTCTACATTTACTCGAGGCGATACGACATTAACTCGAGGCGATACGACATTTACTCGAGTCGATTCATCATTTACTCATGGCGATTCTCAATAACTCGAGCCGATTCGACATTTACTAGAGGCAATTCGACATTTACTCGAGGTGACTCAACATTTACTCCAGGTGATTCACCATTTAGTTTAGCCGATTCATCATTTACTCGAGGCGATTCATCATTTACTCGAGGCGATTCGACATTTACTCGAAGCGATTCGACATTTACTCGAGGCGATTCGACATTTACTTGAGGCGATTCGACATTTACTTGAGGCAATTCGACATTTACTTGAGGCTATTCAACATTTACTCGAGCCGATTCAAAATTTACTCGAGCCGATTCAAAATTTACTCAAGCCAATTCGACATTTACTCGAGCCAATTCGACATTTACTCGAGGCGATTCATCATTTACTCGAGGCGATTCGACATTTACTCAAGCCGATTCGACATTTACTTGAGGCGATTCATCATTTACTCGAGGCGATTCGACATTTACTCAAAGCAATTTGACATTTACTCGAGGCGATTCATCATTTACTCAAGCCGATTCATCATTTACTCAAGCCGATTCAACATTTACTTGAGGCGATTCATCATTTACTCGAGGCGATTCGACATTTACTCAAAGCAATTTGACATTTACTCGAGGCGATTCATCATTTACTCAAGCCGATTCATCATTTACTCAAGCCAATTCATCATTTACTGGAGGCGATTCTACATTTACTCGAGGCGATACGACATTTACTTGAGACGATACGACATTTACTCGAGGCGATTCATCATTTACTCAAGGCGATTCTCAATAACTCGAGCCGATTCGACATTTACTAGAGGCATTTCGACATTTACTCGAGGCGATTCGACATTTACTCAGAGCAATTCATCATTTAATCGAGGCGATTCGACATTCACTCAAGGCGACTCAACATTTACTCCAGCCGATTCAACATTTACTCGAGGCGATTCATCATTTACTCGAGGCGATTTGACTTTTACTCGAGGCGATTCGATATTCACTCGAGGCAATACGACATTTACTCAAGGTGATTCTCGTTTACTCGAGGCGATTCTCGTTTACTCAAGGCGATTCATCATTTACTCGAGGCGATTCTCGTTTACTCAAGGCGATTCATCATTTACTCGAGGCAATTCAACATTTACTCGAGGTGATTCATAATTTACTAGTGGCGATTTGACATTTACTCGAGGCGATTCGACATTCACTCGAGGCAATACGACATTTACTCGAGGTGATTCTCGTTTACTCGAAGCGATTCTCGTTTTCTCGTGGCGATTCATCATTTACTCGAGGCGATACGACATTTACTCGAGGTGATTCTCATTTACTCGATGCGATTCTCGTTTACTCGAGTCAATTCATCATTTTCTCGAAGCGATTCGACATTTACTCGAGGTGATTCAACATTTACTCGAGGTGATTCAACATTTACTCCAGCCGATTCATCATTTACTCCAGGCGCTTCTCGTTTACTCGAGGCGATTCTCGTTTACTCGAGGCGATTCAACATTTACTCGAGGCGATTCATCATTTACTCGAGGCGATTTGACTTTTACTCGAGGCGATCCGATATTCACTCGAGGCAATACGACATTTACTCGAGGTGATTCTCGTTTACTCGAGGCGATTCTCGTTTACTCAAGGCGATTCATCATTTACTCGAGGCGATACGACATTTACTTGAGGCGATTCATCATTTACTCGAGGCAATTCAACATTTACTCGAGGCGATTCATAATTTACTAGTGGCGATTTGACATTTACTCGAGGCGATTCGACATTCACTCGAGGCAATACGAAATTTACTCGAGGTGATTCTCGTTTACTCGAAGCGATTCTCGTTTTCTCGTGGCGATTCATCATTTACTCGAGGCGATACGACATTTACTCGAGGTGATTCTCATTTACTCGATGCGATTCTCGTTTACTCGAGTCAATTCATCATTTTCTCGAAGCGATTCGACATTTAGTTTAGCCGATTCATCATTTACTCGAGCCGATTCATCATTTACTCGAGGCGATTCAACATTTACTCGAAGCGATTCATCATTTACTCGAGGCGATTCGACATTTACTCGAGTCAATTCATCATTTACTCGAGTCGATTCATCATTTACTCGAGGCGATTCATCATTTACTCGAGGCGATTCGACATTTACTCGAGGCGATTCAACGTTTACTCGAGGTGATTCAACATTTACTCGAGGCGATTCAACGTTTTCTCGAGGTGATTCAACATTTACTCCAGCCGATTCATCATTTACTCGAGGCAATTCAACATTTACTCGAGGCGATTCAACGTTTACTCGAGGTGATTCAACATTTACTCGAGGCGATTCAACATTTACTCGAGGTGATTCAACATTTACTCCAGCCGATTCATCATTTACTCCAGCCGATTCATCATTTACTCGAGGCGATTCGACATTTACTCGAGGCGATTCATCATTTACTCGAGGTGATTCAACATTTACTCCAGCCGATTCATCATTTACTCGAGGCGATTCAACATTTACTCGAGGTGATTCAACATTTACTCCAGCCGATTCATCATTTACTCGAGGCGATTCGACATTTACTCGAGGCGATTCATCATTTACTCGAGGTGATTCAACATTTACTCCAGCCGATTCATCATTTACTCGAGGCGATTCAACATTTACTCGAGGTGATTCAACATTTACTCGAGGTGATTCATCATTTACTCTAGCCGATTCATCATTTACTCGAGGCGATTCGACATTTACTCGAGGCAATTCAACATTTACTCGAGGTGATTCAACATTTACTCCAGCCGATTCATCATTTACTCGAGGCGATTCAACATTTACTCGAGGCGATTCAACATTTACTCGAGGTGATTCAACATTTACTCCAGCCGATTCATCATTTACTCCAGCCGATTCATCATTTACTCGAGGCGATTCGACATTTACTCGAGGTGATTCAACATTTACTCCAGCCGATTCATCATTTACTCCAGCCGATTCATCATTTACTCGAGGCGATTCAACATTTACTCGAGGTGATTCAACATTTACTCCAGCCGATTCATCATTTACTCCAGCCGATTCATCATTTACTCGAGGCGATTCAACATTTACTCGAGGTGATTCAACATTTACTCGAGGCGATTCAACGTTTACTCGAGGTGATTCAACATTTACTCCAGCCGATTCATCATTTACTCCAGCCGATTCATCATTTACTCGAGCCGATTCATCATTTACTCGAGGCGATTCAACATTTACTCGAGGCGATTCAACGTTTACTCGAGGCGATTCAACATTTACTCGAAGCGATTCCAGGTGTAAATTGTATCAACCCTGAACTGGAGCTGAATAATGATACTACTGTCTTGTTAGAGCTGGACTCAGATTTGCCTCATATTTGAAGTCTACCATTGATTCTGTCTATGACTTTTCTTGATTTGACCTGTGAAATATTCAGTCAGGAGAATCCTGACCTTAAAACATCCGAAACATTCTCAGAAACAGCTGCCAATCTGAGCTGAGCTGAATGGAAAACATACATCTATAATCAAAAAAGTTGGTGTGGATCTGTGTGTGTTTAGTATGTGTGCGTGTGTCAGTGTGTGTGTGTGTGTGTGTGTTTAATATCTTTGTGGTAAAGTGTGTGTGTGTGTGTGTTTCAGTGTGTATCAGTGTGTGTGTTTAGTGTATTTAGCAGAAGGTGGAGGAGAGCAGGACTGTGGGAGAATCAAGTTCCCTGGCGTTGTGTGTCTCCTGCAGACAGGATTCTCCTGTGGATGATGGATGTGTTCAGTGTTCACATGAAGAAGATCAGAAGAACTCCAGTGAAGTGCATGGTTTCAACACACTCTTTAAACTACTCTTGATGATGAAGGTTTGCTTGCAAATCACAGTCAGTTTATTCCTGCAGTGATGCTTCATTAGCGTCTAATTCCAGCATTTTTTTATCTTCTGAACTAAAGGTGGAATAAGCTCCTCTCAGGTCTGACCCAAAACACCGTCGTTGTTGTTTTTCCTGAGAATAAATGGCTCAAGAGCCCAGCACGGCTTTTCATTTCACCCTGCCATAATGAACCTTTTGAGCACAACAAGATTATGAATAATGAGCACTTTGATTGTCCAGGTACTTCATGTCAGCGTAAACTCACATCCAATTACCACAGCCAGATAAAACACTGCTTTCCTGCTAATCCTGTAATTATACATAAGCTTTGTTTTGCCTTTATTACCGCATGCAGAAATCCCCCATAATAAACACGCAGTTTGATATTTTAATTGACATGGCCTCGTGGGAGCAGCGGAACACATTCAGACTGCAGTGATGATTGCTCTGGTTTACTGTAATGTTTCTGTTGAACGAAGGCCAGACTCATGATCTGCTCATCAGCATATCTACAGGATTTCACTTCATTGTCTCATGATGGATAATAGTTTACATTCATATATATTTTGGCGCTTAAATTGTCTTACTCTTAGTCGCAATGTGAAGCCTTAAAGGGTCTTAAATTGGGGCAGAAAGTCTTAAATTCGTAAAGTCATGGCATTAAATGTTGCATGTGCTGCAAAAATCTAAATAAAGATCTGAAGTCTTGTTTTCTGAGAAACTGATCAAAATGAAGCTAGTTTATGATTTAAACAGAAGAAATATCTGTCCATGTGAAATGAAGAATTAAGAATTAAGTTGATTTTTCTGAGCCCATTGGCAGATATTTGTTCATGTTTCAATCAAATTCACCTTATTTTGATCAATTTCTCAGAAAGTAGACTTATTTTGGCATTTTGTTTCTCCAGTATGCATCGTGATTTAAGGATGTTTAGTCATTTGCACTGAAAAACAAGACAAACATACTGAGGAAGAGCTTCACTTTTTGTAGTTTGTTCAGAAGTACAATAAAGTTTAGTTTTCTTTTTTTTTTTGTAAAATTAATTTTAAAGTAATGCAGATCAATAGGAAGTTATATTTTCTAACTTTGAAGTGTTGCTAAAACAAGACATTTACATTTAGAGACCATACTGACATTGAGTCCCATTCAATTTATTCCTTAAGTTTTATTTACTTGTCTTAAAAACGTTTTACATTCATCTTCATAAAACCTGCAGAAACCATGAAGGTGCAGTTTTCTTCTAAAGTCTGAAATATGGATGTTTTGAGTTGAATCTCCTCTATAGTTCGTTGAGCTTCTGACTTTTATTTTCATTTTTTTTTGTTTCGCACAGTCTTAGATTCTGTTGTTTTGTCTGATGTTCCCATTGCTGCTCCTTTGGTTTTGTAGGCTCTTTACCAGCATGTTCTGATGAACCTGTGAGATTTGATGACAGTAATATCTAATGAAATAATAATATAAATAAATAAATATTGATCATCTGTGTAATCATTGGGGACAGCGCCACCAAGTGATCACCTAGTGAAGTGTTTTCTTGGGCTGATAGGATGTTCAGGTGATGCTGCACCAGTTTTACACTCACATTGATTGATTGATTGATTGACTGACAGGTGTGTCCCCTTGGCAACACTCATATGTGTTCAGATCTCAGGCTGTGATTTTATGCTCTTGCTGTTGGTCAGTCGGTCAGTCTGTGCGTTTTCATCATCGGTTCTGCTGTTATTCTCTGCTGATCGACTCCGAATGTCTTTGAACGTCAGCAGCTCATCTCAAGTCAGTCATTAATCATCAGTGTCATGGAACAACGTACAAGAAAACTCTGATTACGTGAGAGCTGAGGAAACGTCTGTCACACCTTTGAAGTCTCTGTTCACCTGCAAACTCACCATGATGAAATATTCTGAAATCTGTGATTCCAAACATATGTCTTCTGCAAATAGAGCGTTGACACTTTAGAATACTGTTCAATCGCTAATGAATAACTATTAACATTCTAGTAACTACTATTAGCTAACAAGAAACTCTGATTAACGATTTAGTAAGTAATAATGCTCAGGTGAAACTGGTAGTTCATTATTAGCTAATCAATATCTATTATTCTTTTCATATATTATAAATAACTACTACTGCATACAGGTTCATAATTAATATAAATTATGCACAATGTATAATTAATTCTAAAGTGAAGGTCATGGAAACCCACTAGTAATGACTCAAGTATTCCCAAATCCTTCTAAAAGAACTACTGATTATTTGGAATAGTATTCTAAAGTGAAAAGCATGATAACTTCTTGACTGATGTCAAGCTTTTGAGATATATGTATGGATAGTAGGTTTTGGCTAGTAATGACTCAAGTGTTATGAGGAAATAACTAATTATTTGGATCAGTATTCTAAAGTGAAGATCACTAACCCATTTAAGTGTCACCAAATCTAGCAAATGAAGTACTAACCAGGACCTTACAAAAACCACAAAAGTTTACAATGACTTCAGTCATTACTAGTGGGTTATCATGACATTCACTTTACAATTAATTATGCATTTTAATTATGAGCCTGTATATACAGGTGCATCTCAATGAATTAGAATGTTGTGGAAAAGTAAATTTATTTCAGTAATTCAACTCTAATTTTGAAACTCGTGTATTAAATAAGTTCAGTGCACACAGACTGAAGTAGTTTAAGTAGTTTAGTAGTAAAAAAATAAAATAAATACTATAAAAAAAAACCACAGTGAGTTGTTGGCCTTTTGGTAAGTTTGATCATTTACTGTACATGTACTCAATACTTGGTAGGGGCTCCCTTTGCTTTAATTACTGCCTCAGTTCGGCGTGGCATGGAGGTGATCAGTTTGTGGCACTGCTGAGGTGGTCTGGAAGCACAGGTTTCTTTGACAGTGGCCTTCAACTCATCTGCATTGTTTGGTCTCTTGTTTCTCATCTTCCTCTTGACAATAGCCCATAGATTCTCTCTGGGGTTCAGGTCTGGTGAGTTTGCTGACCAGTCAAGCACACCAACACATGGTCATTTAACCAACTATTGGTGCTTTTGGCAGTGGTGGGCAGGTGCCAAATCCTGCTGGAAAATTAAATCAGCATCTACAAAAGCTGGTCATGAAGGAAGCATGAAGTGCTCCAAGATTTCTTGGTAAACGGGTGCAGTGACTTTAGTTTTAAAAACAAACAAACAATGAACCAACACCAGCAGATGACATTTCACCCCAAATCATCACAGACTGTGGAAACTTAACACTGGACTTCAAGCAACTGGGGCTATGAGCTTCTCCACCCTTCCTCCAGACTCTAGGACCTTGGTTTCCAAATGAAATACAAAACTTGCTCTCATCTGAAGAGGGGACTTTGGATAACTGGGTAACAGTTCTTCTCCTTAGCCCAGGTAAGACGCCTCTGATGTTGTCTGTGGTTCAGTAAACCTCTTCACTCGTCTGTGTGTGGTGGCTCTTGATGCCTTGAACCCAGCCTCAGTCCATTCCTTGTGAAGTTCACTCAAATTCTTATATAGATTTTGCTTGACAATCCTCATAAGGCTGCGGTTCTCTCGGTTGGTTGTGCATCTTTTTCTTCCACACTTTTTCCTTCCACTCAACTTTCTGTTAACATGCTTGGATACAGCACTCTGTGAACTGCTTCTTTGGTAATGAATGTTTGTGGGTTACTCTCCTTGTGAAGGGTGTCAGTGATTGTCTTCTGGACAACTGTCAGATCAGTCTTCCCCATGATTGTGTAGCCTAGTGAACCAAACTGAAAACATCACACTATTTCCCTTTTTAATATTGTAAACCAGTTTTGACACAATCTGCATTGTAAAAGCTAAATAAATGTTTAATGATTAAACGGGTGATTCTTGGGGGGTTCAGACTGAATGCTTGTAAACCCATGTGAACATGATGGATGATCTCAGAATGTGACCTGCTTAAAAAACATACTGTTTTGCTCGTGAGCATCAGGTTTATGTATTCCTGACGTTTCTAAATAAAGCTTGCGCATCTGTAATAAAACATCCCTCACGTATTTCAAACGTAATAAATGCTTTTCTCTCACTTCTGCTGACTGTCCTTTCACGGAAGCATTCCGGCGGATGACGGAGGACGTCTGTGAGATGCACTAGTCTCACAAGTTTGTTTAAAGAAGCAAAGTTTCATTAACTTAACAAAAGAAAACCAGTCTCCTCTTGGCTTATATTAAAATCCTCCATAATTTTTCTTTACAAATCCTTGTTATGTGCTTCTAATTTATGACCGGCATTCCATGTATGACAGATAACGGAAGTGAAAGAAAAAAAGAAGCAAACGCATGTATTCACTACAGGAGCCCTTTATTCACCCCCCGGAGCGGTGTGAGACGTTTTATTTACTAAAGTGATTTTTAATAGTTTTTTAATTAATTTTAATTAACACATTTTCTGTCACTCTTTGACATTTTGCATGTTGACGTTTCTGTGACTGTACTAAGCTCATGAATATTAGATGAGGTCCATGCAGCTCAGTTTATGAAATGTTGTTTGTTTCATCTCACACTTTAACGCCACATTAATTAACCCTGTCATGTGTGGTTAACTAGCAATCATAACCCAGGGTTAAAAGCACTCACAACCCTGTTTGAAAATTAAACATTTCTGAAATTACGGTGTGAAACGCTGAGGTTAAAAGCAGGGGCTAAAAAGATGATAACTGGGTTAAGTTCTGTGTGGCAAACCCATGAAAGTGTTTAATGGCTTTGGTTAATGCTGAAGGTTTATATATGGTGAAAAACTGTATTGGCATTACATGCAACTTAAACTGACATTCCCAGAATTCCCTGCATTACATTTAAATTTTATTTCTTTTATAAATTTTATGGATGTCTTTTACAGTGTGTGTCTGTTTGCAGAAGCGCAGAGAGTTTGCTGTCCTTGAGCTCTGCGATGAAACATGCCGGCATGTTTGTGAGAGTCTGTCGTCTGTTGAATGCGAATCACAAACACTCGGCGCTAACACAGCGTATATTGTGACACTAAATATGTAGATGAGTCAAGATGAACAGATGATTTTATATATGCGTGTCATGATGCCATCTGTGAGGGTCAGATGATCTGGACCAGAGAGACACGTGTGTGTGTGTGTGTGTGTGTGTGCTCGCGCATTGGTGTTCTTTGGGATATAGTTGTAGTTGTGGTTTTTGTAGAGCTGTCAAACGCTGAAAATCTTTAATAAATTTCATGATCTTCTGATAGATTAATCACATATTTATTGCACATCAGATCTAGCTGATATATTACCCCCAATTGATCATTATGGTGTCAGATGAGAAAAGCATCGAATACACATTGCAGAAACATAGGTTTAGAATTAAAATATTTTGATTCAGTCTAGAATTTACTACACTTACACGGTTAAAGGCTACAATGTGGCCATAACAGTTTTCGGAAACATTGTTTTTACTGTAAGATAAACGAGTTTTAAATGGGCATTAATGTTTTTGTTTTCCTCCTGTCTTAATGAGTAAGTCATTGAATCATTTAATCAACTGATTTGTTCAAACGGCTGATTCATTCATAAACGAAGCAGGTGACAGTCTTTATGACAAGTCACTGAATCATTGACTCTTTTGATTCATTCAAAACCGTGGATTCATTCAGTAACGAATCACTGCTATGTGTTTATCAGAGATGCTCAACAGTTCTGCTGTGTATCTGAACTATTTTCATTTGTGAAATTGAGCAAAACAGAAAATATTGACAATATTGTGTCTAATATGTAACACAATATTGACTTATTGTTTACCGAACTGCTGTATAAATCAATATGACATTTGCAGCAGATACTGGGAAAAACAGCACTCTTCCTGGAGTGATATTGCTAAACTATATCATATGATAGAAATATAAGAGGGTGATATTTGCACAAAATACTTGAATATTAGGCTAATATAACTGCACTCTAATAGAGTTCATCACACAGTCAGTCGTCCTGCATCATGATCATCAGAAACAACATTACTGTAAGATGATAGACCGGTCTGGACGGGGCACTACGTCAGTGCATTAATCATAAGTAATCACACAAAATTAACATTGATTAAATGGACAGCCCTAGGTTATGGTTGTGTTTATATGTTTGGAGCTGAATTCACTGAAGTGAGATGATGACTGTGATGATCAGGTCAATATTCAGTCTGACGTTCAGCATGAAGGCAAGTTATGGCTCTGCTAATTGTAATAGATTTGAAGAGAAAGATAAATCCTATTTGAAAAAAGTGCTTCCAGTTATTATTTGAGAGGAAAACGAGGTCATGCATTGATTTTCCGTCTCCTGTGCTTCCTAAAGCAGTGACACTCCTCAGACACGCCGTGGTTGGACTCGTGTGACAATGCTGTTTGGAAATGAATGAATGGTTGCTGTAGAATAGATGGTGTTAAATATGCAGTTTAAACTCCACAGCCGCACAAATCAGGCCAGTTTCTGCTGTGTTTCTCTCTCATTTGACTCTGCCAGCATTGAGGGAGCCGCAGGAGGGTTCTGATTGGTCCCTGCAGGGCTTCGACCTCTCTGATTGGCTGAGCTGCTGTATTCACCACAGAAACGCTCAGAAGAACTGTCTGTGATCTTTATTTCCTCTCAAACCACAGAAGTGCGGCGTGTTCTCATCCTCAGACGTGTCAAAATCAACACGGGTTTATCATCAGTGAGGAAATCAGACAGATGTGTTCACAGCAGAAGCTTTTCAGAAGTGAGGGGGACAGAAATTACACACACACACACACACACACACACACACACACACACACACACTATATATATATATATATATTATATATATATATATATATATTATATATAAACATTACAATATAACATTTCTGTAATCTATATAGCCTACTAGTCAACAGTTTTTTAACAGTAATATTTGTAATGTTTTGAAAGAAGTCTCTTCTGCTCACGAAGCCTGCCTTTATTTGATCCAAAATGCAGCAGAAGCAGTAATATTGTAAAATATTTAGGTCCCCCGCGTAATCTACGCCCCTGGTTCACAGTGTACGAATCGTGTGACTGATCCGTGTGAATCAGTCATGGAATATGATTTAAACATGATTCATGTGTATGGATAATTTACAGTTTTTTTTCCACAGCTTACACACAGAATCTTCACTTGTCACACAGTTTGTGAAAGCTGTCACTCAAACAGCAGAAGCACACACCAAATCTACGAAACATTCACTAATCATCAGACTTTGACTCCGTTTTTAATTCATTAAACACTTAGTGCAAAACACAACACACAGTTCTCTGTGTAACACACACACACAAAACTGTAATATAAAACTATATATATATATATATATATATATATATATATATATATATAAACGTTTTGTTAGTTAAATTGAAATAAAAATTATACTTATTTAATTTCAGCTAGATTCGAGTGCAACATTTCTCGTTTTCATTGAGTTTGACTTGATGTATTAAAATAGCTTTAACTGAAATAAAAATAAAAAACCATACAGACATTTAAAATAAAATAAACTAATTAAAAAAATAACAAAAACACACTACAAAATTACTAAAATTTTAATTAATATCAAAATGAAATGTAAATATGAAGAAACCCGTGTCTCTGTGTTGGATCTCTGTTCCTCGCGTGCTGAACTCATCGCTCTCGTGGACGCTGCTGGAAAGACTCATCTTAAATTTATGCAACGACAAGAAATGATTTATATTTAACTAAAGTAACAGAGCAAAGAGACTCTAAGCATTTTACTGAGATAAAGCCGGTGAAATGAGTTCAGATCTCCAGCTCGTTAACCTCTCATTACTGAGCTGCGTCACACACCTTCATATGGACAGAATGCCAGGTTTGTTCATTTACTTATAAAGACAATATGCATTTGTTAGCATTTTTTATATTTATTAGGCAGCTGGCTAACTAACTAAGAAACATTAAGGCAAAATGATAAATAGGAAAAATAAAAAAGAAGGAAAGAGGAAAAAACAAACATGCAACATAAAGTTATAAATTGTGTTTGTGCACAGAAGTGAGATACATCTGTAAAAATGATTTAAAAACAGCATTATTTTTAGTATTATATTTATTTTAAACATGAGCTTTACTGAGAGACTGTGATTTGTTTTACTTTCTTTCAAACCGCCTACAGACTCACAGCACTTCCATGTTCTGTTGTCCTCATCTGGATAAAAGTGTGTGTTAAATGACTGAATGCTGAACGTGTCGTGTGTGTTTGTGATTCAGTAAAGAGATGCGTCTGCAGATGTTGAGATGATTATGACATGTTTTGTGTGTGTGTGTGTGTTCTGATGAACTGTAGCAGATAAACTCTTGTAGTGTGTATCAGTATCAGATCAGTGTGTGTGTGTGTGTGTGTGTGTTCTGGGAGTTTAGAGGCTTGCTCTATCTCCTCCATCGCTCGTGTATTTTTATGTGGGTCTCCTGTAATCTGAGCAGGATCTTGGCGGTCGGATCTGTTATCGGCTGGATTCTCCACGCATCAGCTGCAGCTCAGGTTCCCACAAACACTGTGGACATGGACACTGTACAAATACAGTTAAAGTTAAATGTGTAAATGATTTGTTAAACTGATTCATCAACCATTATGTTCCACATGTGAGTCCTTTTATCATGCGGAGGTAAAACTAAGACTTTCTCAGACTTATTGGGCAAAAAATGCAGTGTTTTTTAGTCTGTTTTTCATGAGGAAGTTTCTCACGAGGATCTACTGTATGTTTGTGTGCGTGTCTTTTATCTTATGCTAATGAAGTAGATTGATCTTCTGCATCCTTGAAACATCTGATCTTAGTTTTAACACTTCGCTTCATATTACGTTTGCTCTTTGTTTTATTTATGCACTAATTTCATGCCATTCAAAAGCAAATATTTGATCTTATCTTCTGAGAACACAATCTGTGCCACGCTTTAGAAAAGAAGTGCTTTTCTGAGTGAATGTGATGAAGAAACTCAACGGCTTTGATCATTATAAAAATCAAACTGCATAATGGAAGTTGAAAGAGACATCATTATTTCACAATGAATCACTGGGACCATGCTTCAATTATTATTGCAATTTAAATGAGATTTTTGCCTATTTATTACACCACTTCTGTGCATGGCATGGAACTCCATTTAGGCTCCAAATTAATCCAATTTCACAAGAGTGATAAAAACCTGAAGTTTAACTATGACTTTTAAAAGAGAGCAAATTTGGAGTTAATCTGCACGAAATGACTGAAGATGAGGTGATTTTTAATGGTTGTCATGGAAACGCATGATGATGAGAAACTTTGAGTTCTTCTGCATGATCAGGGCTTGCACATTTCTCTTTTGACTCATTTCTTTATTTTAAAAATGAGAAAAAGCACATTACACTGTTGAGTTGCAGCCATTTTTGGTTGTTTTTTATATTTGTCTGTTTTTCACAACAGTCATGAAGTTCAGAATGCAATGCTTCGCTAAACTACTTGCATTAAAAATAACTCCACATCCATGCAGCAATAAACTCTCCATCTGAAACATCCCAATCCAGGAATGGTAGTCCAGGCTGATATTCTTGGT
>NC_081794.1:29394920-29422420 GCF_963082965.1 Carassius carassius
CCTGAGGGCTGTCTCCACAGGTTATGGTTGGGGTAAAAAGTGGTAGATTTTGTTTGAACAAAGTAAAAAAGCAGCAAATAGCGTAGTTTCTGCTAAGTGCAAACTGTAATAGATGCTATTCACACCGACTGGAAATAGAAGTGATGTGCTATTTGAGAAAAACAGCCTTTGCAAACCAGGTTGACCGTGTAAACAGGCACTGACTTCTTGTAAACCCTTACAAAACCACAAATTTGAGATGTGTCTGCATGCTGTTAGACGGTAAAAGAGCTTTTGTCAGAGCAGACAGAAATAACTCTGTATAATCAGTGATGTAATGCTGTGTGCTTCATCACAAAAGACTCAAATTCACCACACCATTCACCAGATTCACAGAACAAAGGTGACACATTGTTACATAATTCACCAGTGTGTTGATTCAGGTTCTTCTTCGCTGCATCACTATCACTGCGCTGAATGCAGATGACACACTTGTCACCCCGGGATCATGAGATCGAGGCTTTCTTCAGTGAACTCTATAGCTGAACTGAAATGAATTCTGCTGGCCTGGATCTGCAGTAAATGAATCTATGTCCAAACTGCTGCTCTTTTGCTTTCTTCAGTATTCAGTCTTACACAGGACTCTGAATCCTGGTGAACCAAACACACAGCAGGGATGTCTTTTTCCCAAAGCACCAAAAGTGGTCACCAGTTCAATGCGAGAACACTTACGATGGAATAAAACAAAAGTGAATGAAAATATAAGAGAGTCTGTAATCTGAAACTGTTTCATTCTAAAGCTATTCTCATTTCTGAACATCTCCACTGTTATTAACTCTTTCCACGCCAAACACAGAATTTTCCAGGTTTTCACTGTTATACACTAGGGGGCGCTATTACGCATCTCCTGAATGAGTCTAGAAACTCTCGATCAAAACCACAGACAAGGAAGACGCAGAAACCAGCGATCTCATATGTAAACATATGAACAATAATACCATCATCAACACTAACCTCGTATAAATGAAAACTGTCTAATGTTGTGTCAGATCCAGAAAGTGGTAAAGGCCTGTGAAGCTTTGGGAGAACTGATGGAAGCCATCCACTGCAGCTTTGATTTGATAATATTACTGAATATGACCCAGATGTAGTATTTGATTAAAATGACATTTTCTCAGATTTTTGCTTAATATTTTGCTTCATTTTTGTGAAACTATACCTACATCCAAGAGTTGATAAAAAAAAAAAATAATAATAATTGCTTGAATCTAGAATAAAATTGTGTTTGAGGGTACAGCGTCTCATCATTATTTTAATGTATTGCATGTTCAGATATTCATGCAACAAAATATTCTGGGGGCCATGAAATTTTAGTGAAAATCAGCAAAATGGCTGGCAGGGTTAAGAAGGGAACTCTTCCATACGGAGACTCTGTGGCTCTTGACTGAAATGCATGATCTGATCTGTGTCAAAATGAGGAAATAACCCCTTAGTCTCAGTGTTATTATTGCTGTCTGTCCTGAACCTGAAGCTGTCAGAAGACCCCAGAGGAATCTTGACTGCTGATGTTTGTTTTCTCTGTGTGTGTGTGTGCTGCAGGGGAACCTAACAACATCAGCCTCTGGTTCTGCTCATCAAGACTTCTTGAAAATCAAGTAAAGATTCACTTAAGAAAGCAGCACTCGTCCTCGAGCTCTGACTGCACTCTTGGCTTCGTTGTTGAAGTGGATGATACGATAATGACACAGTCTATTTCGATGATCGTTGACTGTTTGTTCTTGCGACAGACCTTTCACCCTCGATAGAGATGGTGTTACAGCCGTTACTCTGTCCGGTTCCTGCTGACGCTGATCAGGGCTGAGCGGCTGGAGTCAGGGGTAGGATAGCCTTCAGGAGAACCACAGCACTGGTACTGAGTTTCCCCTTACAGAAATTAACCATGGTTTTATTGTAGTGTAAGTGTAGTAACCATGGATTTTGGCTTTATTTGTGATTAAAACCATGGTTACAGTTTATTTTTAACTCATTTGCAAAACTATGCCCCTTTTTTCAAAACTTTACATACAAATCCAAGAATTGCACACAGAATGTAAAATGCCTCTAATCTTGTGCAAAATGAAGCATTGCATTGAAAATATCACAAACACATCTCAAAAGCAATCATTTGCAAGGACCTTTGCCATAATATTACAGTTTTTCTCAATCGATTTGGTAGATTTCTCCAAACTCAGGTAACAGCTCTCAAAACAGTTAACAGCAAACTAAACACACTCTTATGCTGACGAAACTGTTAAGTATTCACAGCACAATGAAATACTGCATTTTATTCTAGTAATGCATTTATTAAAATTCAATATTAACATAAAAACTAAAAGTGTGTTCTCTGTTGATTTTATAACAAATTCAGCTGAAGATACACAAAGAAATAAATGAAAATACATGTTCCCTTTCGAGAGTACTCTCGTACTGCGTAAGCTAGCTTACGCTATGGGAAAAGGTCCCCTTTTCTCGAGAATATGAAGCCAAAAATTATCCTTAATTTTTAAATAATGTAAAACGCAGTGCTGCAGCACAGCAGACCCAAGCGAAGCGGCTCGCGCGCTTATTGGCTGTGCTGCGGCAACTGCAGCAACCTATGGTGAGGCGGCAGAGAGGAACGAACCAATGGGGGCGCTTCGCGCCCATTGGACGTCAGAATAGGCGTGGCTGGAACTATATAAGCCACCGCTTCACCATAGGGATCAGATTTCATCTCCTTCAGCGATCTCACCTGCACTTCGCTGTCTTCTCCGGAGAAGCCTCTACACGCCGTCGAAAAGGCTCTCAGCGGGATAGCACTGCAACGCAGATCTGAGGACGCCGGCTCGTGCTTCATCTCGACGCCGCCTTCAGCACTCGCTTCCTGCTGCGCCATCCGGCGTGACTATATCCTTTACAAAGCTAGTGTGTTTGCCGCTGCATCACACTTTTTTCTCCAGAATTCGAGGCGTTGTTTCAAATGCCTCGGGCCTGCGCTTCCTGCCGAGGCCCTCTGCCCAGCGAGGACCGCCACATCATCTGTGTCTCCTGCCTGGGCCGCGAGCATGCTGAGAGCGCACTCTCCAAGGGCGGCTGCCCTGAGTGCGACAACATGGCTATATCGACCCTGCGGGCTCGATTAGCTCAAACCAGCCACGATGCTCCACCCGCTCCGCCTCTTCTCTCTCAAGTGCCGCGTAAGAAACGCCGCGAACAGAGAATGCCTGAGCACACTGCTACACGCGAGCTCACGCCGGAACACTCCCCGTGTGCCTCGCCCGCTCTCTCTCCTTCGCCTGTCCTCTTCGTGGACGAGCAGCGCCAGTCCCTGCTCACCAGCGCCCCCTTCTCCTTCGGAGCGCCTGAGGCGGAGGAGGACAGACACGACAGCCTTTCTCTCGCCGCGTCCAGTAGTGAGGAATGGTCGGGCTCCATTGCGGACCCCCCCCCCCCTCTACAGCACCCAGCTGCACCGGACAACGCGCTGATATCGACGCGGAGCTTACTCGCGTGCTTACAAGGGCTGTCAGCGACCTTCAGCTCGACTGGTCTCCTCCAGACGAGCCCGCTAAAAGCAGGCTGGACGAATGGTTCTTGCAGGGGCGCCCTTCGGCCCCTCCGCAAAGAAACGCCCCCTTCTTCCCGGAAGTTCACGATGAACTCACGAAGTCGTGGAAAGCCCCATTCTCCGCACGCTTGAAGACTTTTGTCTCGTCAGCGCTCTCCTCTGTCGACGGCGCCCAAGACCACGGTTACGAGAGCCTCCCCCCTCTCGAGGAGGCTATTGCTGCACACCTCTGCCCGCCATCAGCCGCAGGATGGCGGTCGAAGCCTGTGCATCCATCCAAGCCGTGCCGCACCACCTCAGCTCTCGCTGGCCGAGCTTACACCTCCGCTGGTCAAGCTGCTTCGGCTCTACACACCGTGGCTGTGCTGCAGGTTTTTCAGGCCAGACTTCTCCGTAACCTGGACGAGTCTGCCCCAGATACCTATGACTTTAAAGATCTCCGCAGCGCTACTGATCTAGCCCTGCGTGCGACAAAGACCACAGCACAAGCGATCGGCCGAAGCATGGCAAGCCTCGCTGTTTTAGAGCGACACCTCTGGCTCACGCTCACGGAGATGAAAGACGCCGACAAATCCGCCTTTCTTGACTCTCCTATCTCGCCTTCCGGCCTCTTTGGCCAGTCGGTTAAGGGTTTCGCTGAACGCTTCACTGAGGCTCAGAAAACGTCACAGGCAATGAGACACTTCCTGCCGAAACGCTCTAGCTCTGCTGCGGGACGCCGTAGAAATGCGCCGCCCCCTCAGACCTCGAAGCCATCGCAGCCAGACTTACAGTCTCGCCCAGCGACCAAAACCCAGCACCGCTCTCGCTCTACGAGCCGCAAACCGCCAGAGAGACGGGGACCTCGGCCCAGGATTGTGCTGAACCCCGAACCTCCGAAGCCCTCCTGACCTTCGGGCTGAAAAGACCGTGGTTAAGTCCCGCAGCGGCCGGACCACCACACAAGAAACCTCACATGCTTCCTCCAATCCCCTCACTAAAGGCGGTTGGAGATGTCTATACTGCAGTAAACGAGCCTGTTACAATGCACGCACGCCTGCACACAAACGCCGTTTTCACGGCGACCTCAATAAAGCACGAAAAGAGCTTTTTCTATGTAGGCAGTGTGCCCACTACACAGTACGCACCCCTACATGTAAACACACTCCCCCAAGTGTCACAAAGACACACTCGGGTCTCCTTTCATGCCCACCTTCCCGCTCGCGCCGGAGGTGCTCTAAATGTAGCGCGCGTGCCCACTTCTCAGTGCGCAACCCTACAAATAAGCACTGTCACCACAGTGTCACAAGCACAGCATACTCGAGCTACTGGTCCCCTCATAACAGGCGGCCAGTGCCCGAAGCACATTCAACCCATAGCCGCACGAGCCGCTGCATGGCAGGCCATCCCCGGCATATCAAATTGGGTTTTGAATATAATAAAACGAGGTTACTCGCTCCAGTTCGCTCGCAGACCGCCGCGCTTTCGCGCCGTGGTCGAAACGAAAGTGAAAAGCGAAATGACACACGTCCTTCGCGCCGAACTGATAAACCTTCTTGCAAAAGGGGCGATAGAAACTGTCCCCCCTGCGCAGCGCGAGTCAGGCTTTTACAGCCGCTACTTCCTCGTACCAAAAAAGGATGGCGGTCTCAGACCCATCCTAGATCTCAGACGTTTGAACAAAGCGCTTATGACGCGATCGTTCAAAATGTTAACTACCAAACAAATACTCGCGCAAATTCGCCCCGAGGGATTGGTTTTTCTCAGTGGATCTGAAAGACGCTTACTTTCACATTCAAATAGCACCCCATCACAGGCCATTCTTGAGATTCGCCTTCGAGGGGCAGACTTATCAGTACATGGTTCTTCCATTCGGCCTCTACGTAGCGCCCCGTACGTTTACACGGTGCATGGATGCCGCTCTCGCACCCCTGAGAATGCGGGGAGTGCGAGTATTGAACTACCTCGACGACTGGCTAGTTTTAGCCCATTCCGAGGAACTACTGACGACACACAGATCCTGGATCCTCAGCCATTTAGAATGCCTGGGTCTCACGATCAACACTGTCAAGAGCGCTCTGTCTCCCAGCCAGAGGATTTCCTTTTTGGGGATAGACATAGACTCTGTGACATGTACAGCGCGTCTGACGTCACAGCGCGCTCTCACTATTCAGCATCTAGCCGTGTCGTTCAAAGCCGGGTCTCTTTACCCGCTCAAACGATTTCAGGAAATGCTAGGTCTGATGGCATCAGCCTCTGCGGTTCTCAAACTGGGCCTGCTGCGCATGCGCCCACTACAGCGCTGGCTGAGAGACCGTGTTCCAGCGCGCGCCTGGATTTCCGGCCGCACGCCCATCAGGGTGAATCACTCTTGAAGCAGTATACATAGATATCAGGAAACATGGTGTTAGCTTTCACTGTTATGCTGATGATACTCAGCTCTATATTTCTTCGCAGCCCGGTGAAACACACCAATTTGAAAAACTAATGGATTGCATAGTCGATATAAAAAACTGGATGACGAGTAATTTCTTACTGCTAAATTCTGAAAAAACAGAGGTGTTAATTATAGGACCTAAAAACTCTGCTTGTAATAACCTAGAACACTGTCTAAGACTTGATGGTTGCTCTGTCAATTCTCTGTCATCAGTTAGGAACCTAGCTGTGCTATTTGATCGCAATCTTTCCTTAGAAAGCCACGTTTCTAGCATTTGTAAAACTGCATTTTTCCATCTCAAAAATATATCTAAATTACGGCCTATGCTCTCGATGTCAAATGCAGAAATGTTAATCCATGCATTTATGACCTCAAGGTTAGATTATTGTAATGCTTTATTGGGTGGTTGTTCTGCACACTTAGTAAACAAACTACAGCTAGTCCAAAATGCAGCAGCAAGAGTTCTTACTAGAACCAGGAAGTATGACCATATTAGCCCGGTCCTGTCAACACTGCACTGGCTCCCTATCAAGCATCGCATAGATTTTAAAATATTGCTTATTACTTATAAAGCCCTGAATGGTTTAGCACCTCAGTATTTGAATGAGCTCCTTTTACATTATAATCCTCTACGTCCGCTACGTTCTCAAAACTCAGGCAATTTGATAATACCTAGAATATCAAAATCAACTGCAGGCGGCAGATCCTTTTCCTATTTGGCGCCTAAAATCTGGAATAACCTACCTAACATTGTTCGGGAGACAGACACACTCTTGCAGTTTAAATCTAGATTAAAGACCCATCTCTTTAACCTGGCATACACATAACATACTAATATGCTTTTAATATCCAAATCCGTTAAAGGATTTTTAGGCTGCATTAATTAGGTAAACCGGAACCGGAAACACTTCCCATAACAGCCTATGTACTTGCTACATCATTAGAAGAATGGCATCTACGCTAATATTTGTCTGTTTCTCTCTTGTTCCGAGGTCACCGTAGCCACCAGATCCAGTCTGTGTCCAGATCAGAGGGTCACTGCAGTCACCCGGATCCAGTACGTATCCAGACCAGATGCTGGATCAGCACCTAGAAAGGACCTCTACATCCCTGAAAGACAGCGGAGACCAGGACAACTAGAGCCCCAGATACAGATCCCCTGTAAAGACCTTGTCTCAGAGGAGCACCAGGACAAGACCACAGGAAACAGATGGTTCTTCTGCACAATCTGACTTTGCTGCAGCCTGGAATTGAACTACTGGTTTCGTCTGGTCAGAGGAGAACTGGCCCCCCAACTGAGCCTGGTTTCTCCCAAGGTTTTTTCTCCATTCTGTCACCGATGGAGTTTCGGTTCCTTGCCGCTGTCGCCTCTGGCTTGCTTAGTTGGGGACACTTCATCTACAGCAATATCGTTGACTTGATTGCAAATAAATGCACAGACACTATTTAACTGAACAGAGATGACATCACTGAATCCAATGATGAACTGCCTTTAACTATCATTTTTGCATTATTGACACTGTTTTCCTAATGAATGTTGTTCAGTTGCTTTGACGCAATGTATTTTGTTTAAAGCGCTATATAAATAAAGGTGACATTGACATATGCCTAAATCTTTTCACATATAATAGCATGGAATAATTTATGGACACATACTTAAAATTCAGGAAAAATATATCTTTGAGTTGACAGTAAAATTGCAGTAATTGGGTTGCACATACTTGAACAAACTGGAATCGCAACTCCTTCACTCTAACGGAGTTCCTCTCAAAGGGCACTTTGTGTACTTGCTTCATTCGGATAGCATTTCTTCTTAGAACACGGTCAATTATGGAGAGACTGTATTGGAGGATATTTTGGAACAGTTGATTGTCCGGTGTTATTCTTTGCTGAATTTCTTTGAGGCGGAGGGTGTTGTTCTGGACCACCATGTCAACAATGGCATGCTCTTGTTCAACTGAAAAAAGTCTTGTTCGTCCATCTGAATGTTCTCTAACTTCAATTCTGAAAAAGGTTTGGACAAGCAGGAACATTTACTGTAGAGATCTAGACCTATGTCAAACAAGACTACATGGACTCTCATTGTAAAAGTAGAATGATATAGTTACTTACCGGTTTTCCCTCAGAAATGTACGGATAATTGAAGCCACTGTGGATCTCCTTATATAGGACTGAACTCTCTGGGCAGCTTCTCTATATGAGAGACCATGATTTATAACATGGTCAATAAGTGTGGCTCTGATTTCATTTGAAACACGTGTGTACCCTACCCTCATTCTACCTCTCCTCCCTTCTCTTCCTCTTTGCCCTCATCTTCCTCCCTGTCCACCTCTTCTTATATTTTCTCTTTCCACTATACCATTGCCCTCCAATCTATCCATCTCTTCAATCTCTTGTCCTCTTCCTACATTCTCAGCTCTTCTCACTCTTCCTCCTACATCTTCCGCTCTTTGTCCTAAATCTTCAGCTCTTCTTTCTCTTTCTCTATCTCCTCTTCCTCTTCCTCTTCTCCCTCTATACTGGCCACCACCTCTCACTCTTAAACCTCTTCTGTTTCCACTGCTCATATTTCTTTTTTTGTCTTACTGTATCTCCTCATTTGTCTTCTTTGTTCTTCTTCTCTTCCCCTTTTGTAGTTGTTGTAATTACTGTCCTTGATAAGAAGAGGAAGTCCTGACGCTCTGGTGCCCTTGCTGGTGGGGGTAGTCCCTTTTCGCCCCACCCTGCCCCGTTACCCTCACAAAACTCCTCCATCCCCACCACTTTGTGTGATTCGGGGGGAGGTGGTTTCCAGCGAAGTATTAGATAAAAACAGGAGATCGTTCTGCCAACCCTGACAGTGTTTCAGGGCACAGCAATCTCCGGCGAGTGATTCTCTCAGTTACCGCCTGGAAACTAGCGGTGCTAAGAGGCTCACTACCTCTACGGAGGTCTCTAAAGCAGCTAGTATGGTCGTCCCCTGCCGGTCTGCCGCTTCAGGGCACTGAGCTAGTGGCTCTGGGCACACAAGGAAGCGGTTGCTGAGCTTCGTCGAGAGATGAATTTGTCTCATGGGGAGGGGCCATTGGCACCGTATTACACGGTGCCCGTCTCTCCTCAGGAGACTGTTCTGCCAACCCTGCCAGTGTTTCAGGGCACAGCGATCTCCAGCGAGTGCTTCTCTCAGTTACCGCCTGGAAACTAGCGGTGCTAAGAGGCTCACTACCTCTACAGAGGTCTCAAGAGCAGCGAGTACGGTCGTCCCCTGCCGGTCTGCCGCTTCAGGGCAACAAAATAGTGGCTCTAGGCGCACTGAGCTTCGTCGAGCCACAGATTTGTCTCCCTGTGCGACTAAGCAAACGGCCTGTGCCTTTGGCCGTTCTATGTCAGCTTTAGTCAGCACGAGGAGGCGTCTGTGGCTTAATTTGACGGGCATTGAAGAGGCGTTCGTCATTTCCTCCCTCGCCGCACTCAAGGGGAGGGGCCATCGGCAGCGCATTACACGGTGCCCGTCTCTTCTCAGTGCCCTCAGGAGATCATTCTGCCAACCCTGTCAGTGTTTCAGGGCGCAGCAATCTCCGGCGAGCAATTTCCTCAGATACCGCCTGGAAACTAGCGGTGCTAAGAGGCTCGCTACCTCTACGGAGGTCTATAGAGCAGCTAGTACAGTCGCCCCCTGCCAGTCAGGCGCTTCAGGGCACTGAGCTAGTGGCTCTGGGCACACGAGGACCCATCAGACAGCGCAATGTCCCCTCTACTTCTCTCTGAGTCACCCAGCCCCCCCCCCCGGGGTCTGGATGCGATGATGCACACATGGCCCAAAATGCGCCTGTATGCGTTCCCTCCAGTCTCCCTGCTCCCGGGAGTCCTAGCCAGAGTTCGCCAACAAGAGTCTTGCCTCTTGCTGATAGCACCACGTTGGCCGAACAGAGTATGGTTCTCGGGGATAATATCTCTCCTCTACGGCTCGCCATGGGTGATTCCAGAGAGGAGGGACCTTCTGTCTCACGCAGGGGTCACGATATTCCATCCCAGGCCCGACCTGTGGAATCTTCATGTTTGGCCCCTGAAGGACACCAACTGTGGAACACAGGACTTTCGCTGGATGTTATTAATACCATTCTTAGTGCTAGGGCTTCCTCCACCAGACAGAGTTACGCCAGTAAATGGGGTGTATTTGACAGGTGGTGTGTGGTACACAATGAAGACCCAGTCAACAACTACATTGCTTCAGTTCTGGACTTCATGCAAGAGAAATTGTCAACAGACACATGCCCTGCTACTCTTAAGGTTTATGTGGCCGCTCTTTCAGCTTGCCACACCTTGATTGACGGGATGACACTCGGGAGACACCCTCTGCTCTCCTGCTTCCTTTGTGGGGCCAGACGACTGAGGCCTACAGTGAAACCAAGATGCCTTCTTGGGACTTAGCTATGGTTCTCGAGGGTCTTGTTAAAACCCCCTTTGAAACTTTAGAATCAGCGTCTGATACGACTTCTGACTCTAAAATGTTTTTTCTCATGGCGATAAGGAGTGCCCCCTTACAACAGGTTTGTGATGCGGCAGGTTGGTCTTCTCCGCACACATTCATAAGATTTTATAGTTTGGATGTCCATGCTACTCCGGGCTCTCATGTCCTTGAGTCCTGAGGCCTTCTTGTGGTTTGATAGCACACCTGCACAACCGAAGCATTCGAAAGGGAACGTACCCGGTTACTTAACTGTAACCTAGTTCCCTGAGAAAGCAGAACGAGATGCTGCGTTGCATTGCCGTATTGAATATGTCCCAGGACTGCTCTTCAGACAAAAATTCCTGTGAATGCACCTGTAGCGTATCTATTTATAGCCCCGTGCTGCAGGTGCGCGCCCCGATGACGTCATCAGCCGAGGATATATTACCACCGGGTCAATTCTATCGACGTGTGTGTGTTACAAAAAGAACTGTGTTGTGTTTTACAAGAAGTGTTTAATGAAATTAAAAACTGAGTCAAAGTCTGATGAAAAGTGTATGTTTTGTAGATTTGGTGTGTGTTTTTAATTAAACTGTAACAAGGACACCTTCAGATAGTGTAACCAACAGTTTATATCAGTTTATAATCAAATAATATTTTTAAAAAGAGCATCACCGTATTTAAGCAGGCCTAACTAAAATACTGTATATTTGTTATAGTTTCTTTCTTTTTTATTATTATAGTAATCAGTTTTATTTAGGCCTACTTCGAAAAATAACTTTTATGGTGTTTTTAAACGAATGTACTTAAGCAGAAGGAAGATCGGGGCACTTTTGCCATTCATCTCCCAGTTCATGTATGCAGTATGCAAATTAGGGTGCATTTTTATGATAACTCAGATTTTTTTCTTTCCAGTTTTTACTTGGCTCATATTGAAACCCAAGCAAACTCCTTGTTTTGAACTCCACTCCAGCGCTTCTGTGTCTGGCAGGTTTTTCTGTGGATGTTTTCAATTCTAGATGATGGAAAGATTAATTTCGCCGCAATCAAAGCCGCGTTTGTCCGTCTTTTCATTGATTACGGAGTCACGTTTGTCCCGTGGCTCTGACACGGAGACGACAGAGGGGCCCGGCTCTGAGGCTCTTTTCTTCGGTGTCGAAGCCCTTCATCGATATTCCCCTCACAGAAGGCGCCTCAGAGGTCCTGGAGGAATAACAAGAGCCATTCATGAGCCTCATGTTCCACACACACCAGGAACATCCAGGTCCAGCCATCAACCATCACAGCAGACTCGTGAGAGTCACGGAAACCTCACACCAGCGCGAGTCTGTCAGTGTCAAGTTGTGCGTTGGACGAAATCCAATTAAAATGTCAAGTAAAATCACTCACTGGCTTCGTTCAGTGTCTCTGCAGAATCCCGGATCATTCTAAACATGAACTTTCAATGTCCTGTTGATGCAAAGTGTGTGTGTGTGTGTGTGTGTCTCACCTGCATAATGGCTGCTGGAATCAGATCTTCTCCATTGGGCGGCAGTGCGCTCTCTCTCTCGCTCTCTCTCTCTCTCTCCCTCTCTCCTTCCCCCCCCCCCCTCCCCTCCCCCTCGAGCTCCAGCGGACTCCGGCGGTGTTCTGCTGTGTGTCTGAGCCGGTGATGTGAGGCGCACTGCGGGCTGAAGCTGCGGGAGATGCTCCGCGATCCGCTGATGATGGAGAACACACATCATGATGAGAAAACACACGTTTAACTGATGCCTCATCTTCATCTTCGATTTGTCCTCCTCTTCATCCTCATCATCTGATCTCACTGTCAGTCTGATGGTCACCTGCGCGCCACGAAGAGGATTTAACTCATGACAGATGGATTTTTCCTCCTGATTTCCTCAGAATCCCTTCATCTTTCATTGGTTTGGGAGAGCAGAAGCCTGCTTCCTCAGATCCGATGGTTTCAGTCGCTCTTTGCTGATATCTGGATCCATCACTTTGGGTGAGACGATTCTAAATTTGGCACATTTATGCTCGCTCATTATCTATAAAAGTTTGATGCCGAAATAATTTTTTAATAATTATTTAAATGTCTTGTTGTACAGTCGCATTAGTGAAATGAATCAAATTAATCTCCTCCAACGAAAAATACATGAACATAAAAAGGAATATAGCTATATTTCATTAGAACAAATTGATTTATTCTTATGATTCGTTTATAAACACGATGGGTTTATTTGACTGCTGGAAATGCGCTTTTCACTGCAGAGATTTCTACAAAAAAATAATTTCGTGTGAAAATGTAAATGATTATTAGCCAACATGAACCGCGCGAACGAATGCGTTTAGAGTGTGTTTCTGCTTTAACTGTGTGTGTGTGTGTGTGTGTGTGAGTTGGACTGAATCTTCGGTAATCTATTAGTGAAATTCGTTTTCATTCTTACAGACGCGTTTGCAGCATCTCAGAAATGACGCGACAGCGGGACAGAGCCGGTGTGTGTGTGTGTGTGTGTGTGTGTGTGTGTGTGACGGAGAGAGAGAGAGAGAGAGAGAGAGAGGTGCGTTACATGAAGGATCATATCTGTCACCGCAGAGAGAGAGAGAAAGAAGAGAAAATGATTCCAGTAAACTTAAAAAAATAAATAAATAAATAAATAAAAATAAAAAAAACAGTGAAATGAGATTACTGTCTCTCAGGCTTGCGCTCGAATATTAGCCTCCAGATGAGAATTCAGCTTGTAGATTGTGTTTGTCTTGTGTAATGTCTGTCCAGGTTAGTTTGTGTGGATGTTTCATTGGTTTGTGCAGCTGAAGTTGTGTTTAGGACGAAGTGGCTCTTTCATCACATTTCCTCCATCATTTCAATGCTTTTCAGAATCAGAATCAGAATCAGAATCAGAATCAGAATGAGCTTTATTGCCAGGTATGTTCACACATACGAGGAATTTGTTTTCGTGACAGAGCTCCGCAGTGCAACATAACAGCGACAGAACAAAAAACACAATAAGGAATAAAAAATACAAAAAAATACAAATAGGTGGGTAAGGATTGACAATATACAAATTGACAATGTATGGCAGGTATATTAAAAAGAGCATTTATGTATGTACATGTATATTATGTGGAAAAATTGTAACTGTACGCTAAGTATGTGTGTTTGGATAAATAAGTGTATGTGTATATAAATATAAATATAAGTAGTATAGTGTGTTCCATGTATGTACATGTATATTATGTGCAAAAGATTTACGTGTACGCTAAGTATGTGTGTTGGATAAAAAGTGTAGTGTATATAAATATAAATAGTGTAGTGTGTCCCACAGTTATTATCAGCTGTTCATAAGATGGATTGCCTGAGGGAAGAAACTGTTCCTGTGTCTGGTCGTTCTGGCGCTCAGTGCTCTGTAGCGTCGACCAGATGGCAACAGTTCAAAGAGGGAGTGTGCTGGATGTGAGGGGTCCAGAGTGATTTTTACAGCCCTTTTGCTCACTCTGGATAAGTACAGTTCTTGAATAGATGGGAGGGTTGTACCGATAATTCGCTCAGCAGTCCGGACTACCCTCTGTAGTCTTCTGAGGTCCGATTTAGAAGCTGAGCTGAACCAGACAGTTACTGAAGTGCAGAGGATGGATTCGATGATGGTGGAGTAGAACTGTTTCAGCAGATCCTGTGGCAGGTTAAACTTCCTCAGCTGGCGAAGGAAGTACAACCTCTGCTGGGCCTTTTTCACAATGGTTGTGTGGTTTGGCTTCATTATAACCATCTGCTTATCTCAGATGGATCAGATTATTTAAACATGATGGGCAGGGAGAAAATATGTTTCACAGGAGCACAGAAAGCTCATTATTCAGTCATCAGACTGATTTCTTCATGGTGTACATTTTTTATTTTTTTATTTTTGAGTTTTGTTCATAAAAATGAAGCATAAGGTTCTGGTTTACCGTGTAACTAGTTTCCAGAAATCCTCGGTTTGTTGGTTTGTTTTTATGATGTTGAGAACCGATCGGGGGTCTGGTCTGGTGGGGCTTGTTTCTCAGATATTAAATAGATGCCAATTACATGATTTCCTGCGATCATGAGACTCGTCAGCCCCGGGCATGAACGCCTGCTCCTGCACAGCTCATTAATCTCACATTTATATCAAAATATCAGCGCTGTAAAGACCTCATCTTGTCAGATATCTAGCTCTTGGAAAGTTTAATGCAAACTATTTCAGTGAATTAATGAAGTCGAACATTAATATTTGGTTTGATGATGCATAACATGTTGGTGGACTAAATATGTTACTGTAGTTTTAGGTCCTATTCACCATTTCTTATTAGTTTTTAATAATCGTTTTTCCTTCACTAGTTCATTTTACATGCTCCTGCAGTGTGACAAATTAAGTATTTTCTATTTTAATTTCATCCCTTAATTACTATGAGCTCATAAAAGCTGCATGTATAATAATTATAGAAGAATTAGTGAAGTGCTGTTTTCAAACACCTAACGTCTATAAAACACCACAGTGTTCAGCGTGAGGATTTACTTCAGGTGCTGAGGGCAGAAAGATGGGATGTTATCAGTGATGGATTTCTCATCTTGATTTTTGGGACTTCCCAGGCAACAGGGAATGTATTTAAATGTTAGGACAAAATGTTTGGAAATTTATGTTAATGGTACATTCTTATAACTCTATTAATATTAGATATATGTTCTCAGAACCTTGAGAGAAAACCATCTCGGAAAGTACTTATGTTTGTACTCTGATGAACATCCTAAGAAACATTTATTCTAACTTTTAATTAATGTTTTAATCATGACACAAAGTTTAAAAACAGACGTTAAAATAGTTTTGAGTACAGATGCAGTTAATGGAATGTTTCAAGAAACATTTTTGTAACCTTTAAATAAAGTCACCACAAGAAAACATTCTTAGAATATTACAAATAAATGTTCAAATAACATTATATTATGTGTAACAAAATGTTGGTTCCACAAATAACCATTCAGTCAAAGGTTCTGTAAAGAACAACCTTTTTCTTATCTTTTTATAATCTGAAGAACCTTTTTTCGCCACAATGAACCTTTTGTGAAACAGATGTTATAGGTGCTTTATGGAACCATTTAGACAAAAAGGTTCTTCTTTGGCATCGTGAAGCAGCTTTATTTTTTTGTAACCCGCTGGGAACCAGTGTTCACGATTGCTCTGGATCCGTGGATGTGACTCCAGCGTTCCTCTGTTTCTGAGGCTTGTGATGTCTCTGTGAGCTTCAGGGAACAGAAGCTCTTCCTGCTGATGATGGGTAGAAATTTACTCTGGAGGAAAGCAAAGCTAATCCAAACTCTGATTTGACATTCATCTGGAAAGAAGGTGGCAGTAATCTCTCTGAAGCTGTGTGTGTGTGTGTTTTATGATGGTTGTCTGTTATTTTTAGACTTTGTGCTCATGGTCAGGTACTAACAGTCATGAACAGTAATTCATGAAGTTCCATGTAATTATAAAATGTTTTGTGGAAACCATCCTAGATTTGATCTAATGTGCGTGTTTCAAAGTAGTGAATGTGAATACACCTTAGTTGTGAAATCTATAAATCAGAAATGATCTTGAAAAAGCGTGCAGCTGAATGGTTTCAGATCTCTACCCCCTAATTAATTTCATTAGCTTACAATAGAGCACCAGTCAACATCCCAATCTTTAACTTGAGAATGACGAGTGGCAAGAATCACTTTGTTTTACTTTTGTATAACTTTTTGTCACCTGAGCTGGGAGTGCTTATTTGTTTTTAATAATACAAACCCCAAAAGTTTTATTTTGGCGACTGTAAGGGCCATTTGACATTAAACGTGAAATGAATCAGCATCAGCTGAAGGAAGAGCTCTGTCCCTGCGCTTACTCCTGATTTCTCTCAACATGAGGACAAGAGAGGAGTCAGGGAAAAAATGTTTTGTGTAACTTATTTAAAAAAGGTAACTCAGAAATGTCCTTGTAAATTTAAAAGTAATGCGCTACTTTACTTGTTACTTGAAAAAAGTAATCTGAATACGTAAGTCATGTTACCCCCAATACTGCTTATGTTGGTGTGGATTTTAACATACACACACTCTGATCAAACCTGCATGTTTCATAAAGGAGGACCCTGAAGAGTGTTTAGAGACAATGACTCAGATATTAAAGATAAATATTCAGTTTTCAAGAAGCTAGATGTGCGTGGAGAAGCGCAGAGGATCCTCTTTATATATCTGTCTTTGTTCTATTGTCTCTCCTTTTACAATCGACTGAAATAAAGTGAGTTTGGCTGCGACCCGTCGGCCAGCGGAGCCCACTGGAATCAGCCCACTATCGTCCCTCTCACAGAAAGCCGAAGCGTCTCTGAGTCACGAATGAGCTGGTGTTGGTGACCACGCATGAGTGGACTCTCGCATCCCATCAGCGCTGTGGGAAAGTGAGTCATCAGAAGGACTGTTCTGCATGCTTCTCCATGTGTGGGGTTCATGCCTGGTTTCTCGCTCTGATCATGGGAGATGTTCTGCAGGGTCTTCAGCGCAACATCACGGGACCTTCGGTCGTGTCTCAGGTCCATTCCTCATCCCATATGTAGTTCTTCCCACCAGGTTCACTTCCATATGGAAATATCTGGTTCAGAGTACGGTGTACACCTGCCAGGATGCTTGTGTAGAATGTAGTGTTATATATATTTAGTGTGTATATATTCATATATTCAGTGTGTATATATATATATATATATATATATATATATATACAGTATACGCATACACTCACTATATTGCCAAATGTATTGGCACCCCCTTCTAATGAACAGGTTTGACTACTTTAATAATTTCTATGAGTACAAATCTTAATGTTTAAGCATATAATGATGTTCTAGGGAATTGTGTGCTTCTAATTTTATAGCAACAGGAGTCTTTTCTATTCTAAGATGATGATGCCTCTGTGTATAAGGCAAGGTTCAGAAAGGAATCATTGACTCAGTCAGTGTGGAAGAACTTGACTGGTCTGCTGTGACTTTAAATGCAGACCTTGAGCCAAAAACACCAGTGACTTATGGATACAGTCCTTTTAGACAAATCCAAAACTGTTGCGACGTGAATTATGTTTCCATCTTTGTTGCCACAGTCTTGAAAGTGCCTTTGTCTGTTCTAAAGAAGGAAGTGTCCTAATACTTTTGTCCATATAGTGTATGTACCTCCTTCGGGAAGTCGTGGCCTGGTGGTTAGAGAATCGGACTCCCAATCGAAGGGTTGTGGGTTCGAGTCCCGGGCCGGCAGGAATTGTGGGTGGGGGGAGTGCATGTACAGTTCTCTCACCACCTTCAATACCACGACTGAGGTGCCCTTGAGCAAGGCACCGAACCCCCAACTGCTCCCCGGGCGCCGCAGCATAAATGGCTGCCCACTGCTCCGGGTGTGTGCTCACAGTGTGTGTGTGTGTTCACTGCTCTGTGTGTGTGCATTTCGGATGGGTTAAATGCAGAGCACAAATTCTGAGTATGGGTCACCATACTTGGCCGAATGTAAAAAACAAACAAACAAAACAAACAAACAAAGTAAAAGTCACTGGTGTTTGGTGAAGAGTTTTTGGCTCAAGGTCTGCATTTAAAGTCACAGCATATAATATATATTTCAAGAGCCTTAAAACCTTTTCACTTCTGATGGGTGATACCCATAGGTATTAGAAAAAGGAACTGGTCACGCCAAGGTCATCATGGGCTCAATTCCTATGGAAAACATGAAATTATAAATTGTAAATGTGTACGTGGAACGCAGTGTAAGTCATGTAAATGTTCCTTTATAACCTCCTCACAGAACTGTCCATTTGTCCATAGGTTCTCCAACTGGTTCTGCTGCTTTACAGTGTGCAAAATGTTCAAAAATGGTTCATTTAGGGGTACCATAGCATGTCACCTGGACATAGTATTGTTTAAAGTATATATCACTACACCAATGCAGTCAAAAACACGTTTGAGGGGTATCAGATGTTTTCCTTTACAGGCATGTACTCCAGTGACGAGCTGTTGTATTGCCTACATTTTGCTCTTTTTTGTGACCATGTAATGGTAAAGCAGTGAAGGAGTTTGTTGGGTCAGGACTGAATATTAAGGGGTTTTCAGCTGTGGAGAGTCTTATGTATGTAATATTCTGGGGCATTAGGGTTAGATAATAACTTCTGAACCATTTGAATGTTATTTTATTGTCCTCTGTGTGTTTGACATGGTCTGTTAAGTGTTCTCCAGCCCTGTTCCTGGAGCCCTACCAACACTGCACACACACTTTGATCAAACACACCTGATTCAGATCATCAGACTCAAAATGACTCAAATGAGTGTGTGATAAAGAGACGCTCTAAGAACAGACCTGAGAAACACTTCTCTAGATGACTAAAAATAGTTTATTTGCTTCAGCAAATGTAATTATCCTCAGTTTAAGCAGCAGATGCCAAATACGAATGTGTTTTGATTTCTGCAGTGATCTTGTGATCAATGGATGCAGTCGCTTTGAGCTGCGGTGCTGCAGAATTCCCATCCTTTCCTCCTCCAGCCCCTATCTGTTCGTATGTTGTCATCTGAGAAGATGATGGTGATGTGGTCCAGAGCGTTTCACACATGTGATGTAAACTGTAGAAGCTCAGAGAAATCTGTGCAGGTAATGTCTATTAAACCCTTGAATCACAACATCAAAAAAAAGTATTTTATATTGTTATTGTAATCTGAAGTACAGTAGATACAATAAATAACCTTTCTGATGGTTAAATAAAGATGTATCAATTACAAAGTAGCGCCAGCAGGTCAAGTCAAGTCACCTTTATTTATATAGCGCTTTAAACAAAATACATTGCGTCAAAGCAACTGAACAACATTCATTAGGAAAACAGTGTCAATAATGCAAAAATGATAGTTAAAGGCAGTTCATCATTGGATTCAGTGATGTCATCTCTGTTCAGTTAAATAGTGTCTGTGCATTTATTTGCAATCAAGTCAATGATATCGCTGTACGTACATGTTGTTGGCCATTCAGCAGGTCCATCCTTTGACTCTTTGACTTTTTTGCAAAACACAACACACAGTTCTCTGTGTAACACACAAAAATCTAACAGGAATTGATATTATGGCAAAGGTGTTTGCAAATGTTTGCTTTTGAGATGAGTTTGTGATATTTTGAATGCAGTGCTTCATTTTGCAAGAGATGAGAGGCATTTTGTATTTTGTGTGCAATTCTTGGATTTGTGTGTAAAGTTAGTTAAAGTTTTTAAAATGTGTGTAAGCTGTTGAAAAAACTGTTATATAATCAAAAGAGCCAGTAGGTGGCAGCAAATTACTTTCTTAATGAGTGAGTCACTGAATCATCCATTCAGCCGATTTTTGAATCGTTGACTCACTTGATTCATTCAAAATGGCAGATTCAATCACTAATGATTCACAACTTTGTGTTAATCAGAGACTTTCAACAGTTTTGCTGTGGCTTTGATTTAAACTATTTTCATTAGCAAAACTGACCGAAACAGACAATATTGTGTCTAAAATTTAACCCAATATAATCTTCTTGGTCACTGAACTGTTGTGAATTTTAGTCTCATATAACTGCATTCTAATAGACTCCATCACACAGTCATGTTCATCAGACGCTGCACTTTGGACAGGTCTGGACGAGGTGGCTGTGTTACATGCCTTAATCATTTCACACATAATGCTTTCCAGAATGTATTGCACCAAATTGACATGATAAATTGGCAGCCCTATTATGCTGATGAGGTATTAAGGTCGATCATGTATATTTAACCAGTGGTCCTCCTCCTGTGAAGAGAGAGATATTCTGGTTTTTCACTGAATGCTAAAACATTTATTCTGTGAAGACCAGGAATGTTTTACCTCACAGAGTCTAAACAAGACATAATGTGTTCAGTTTACTTGGGAAAAGATGTGAAAGAGAAAAGCTCTGTAATTTCCATACTCACACAGAAAGAAGATGTATTCTCAGCATCACAGATAAGCAACGGAAGTGAAAGGAGGGTCGGACGCATCTGTCCCATTGCTGTAGGACGCGTGCGATTCGTGCTAAACACCGAGTGTAATGGGCCGTAAAACAGTACGATGACTGAATTTCAATAGTGCTGTGTGTTTGGAAAGATTCGGGTAGGATTCTCTTATCTTTTATTAAACACACACCGGGCATCCTGACAGTAAAGAAGTGCTTCTCTCTGCAGCTCTTCTGCATGCGTTAAGCATCACAAGCACATTCTCCGCCTCCAGAGTCTGACGCACAAATGCAGAATCACGGATCTTCATTATCATCTGCCTGTCTTTCCTTCTTTCTAGACCACTGAGGAGCTGTCTGGTGTGTGTGTGTGTGTTAAATGTTTGAGGGAGACACATCAGAATTGAAGCATTTTGAGTGAACGGATATAGATGACTGGATTAATGGATACATGATGAATTGATGGATATATAAATTGATGAATGGATGGAAAATAGATGGATGGATATATAACTGGAAGAATGGATGGATATATAGATGGATGAATGGATGGATATATAGATAGATGAATGGATGGATATATATAGATGAATGAATGATGGATGAATGGATATATAGATGGATGAATGGATGAATACATAGATAAATGAATGATAAATTAAAGTGTATATAGATGGATGAATGGATGGATATATAGATGGATGAATGATGGATGAATGGATGGATATATAAATGGATGGATTAATGATGGATGAATAGATATATAAATGGATGGATTGTTCTCATTTGTAAGTTGCTTGGATAAAACTCTGCTAAATGACTAAATGTAATGTAATGGATATATATATATATATATATATATATATATATATAGATGGATGGATTAATGGATGGATTGATATATAAATGGATGGATGGATATATAGATGGATGGATGTATGGATATATAGATGGATGGATGTATATATAGATGGATGGATGGATATATAGATGGATGGATATATGGATGGATGGATATATAAATGGCTGGCTGCATGGATATATAGATGGATGGATGGATATATAGATGGAGGAAGGATATATTGATGGATGGATGTATATATAGATGGATGGATGGATATATAGATGGATGAATGGATTGATATATAGATGGATTGATGGATATATAGATGGATGGTATTTAGATGGATGGATGGATATATATATAGATGGATGGATGGATGTATAGATGGATGGATGGATGGATATATAGATGGATGGATGGATATATAGATGGAGGAAGGATATATAGATGGATGGATGGATGTATATATAGATGGATGGATGGATATATAGATGGATGGATATATGGATGGATGGATGGATATATAAATGGATTGATGGATATAGAAATGGCTGGCTGCATGGATATATAGATGGATGGATGTATGGATATATAGATGAAGGAAGGATATATTGATGGATGGACGTATATATAGATGGATGGATGGATATATAGATAAATGGATATATGGATGGATGGATGGATGGATGGATGGATGGATATATAGATGGATGAATGGATATATATAGATGGATGGATTGATATATAGATGGATTGATGGATATATAGGTGGATGGATATATATAGATTGATGGATGGTATTTAGATGGATGGATGGATATATATATAGATGGATGGATGGATATATAGATGGCTGGCTGCATGGATACATAGATGGATGGATGTATGGATATATAGATGGAGGAAGGATATATAGATGGATGGATGGATGGATATATAGATGGATGGATATATAAATGGATGGATGGATATATAGATGGCTGGCTGCATGGATATATAGATGGATGGATGTATGGATGGATGGATGGATGGATATATAGATGGATGGATTGATATATAGATGGATAGATGGATATATAGATTGATGGATGGATATATATAGATGGATGGATGGTATATAGATGGATGGATGGATATATATAGATGGATGGATGGATATATAGATGGATGGATGGATATATAGATGGATGGATGTTGATAAATATTAGTGTGGTTTATTTTACAGGCTTTATCTGTATCACACAGATGTCAGTTGGAGGGATTAATACTATACGATTCATTTTATGTTTCTGCAGATTAATGCTTCAGTCCAGATGCTTTTACCATAACGCCACTTGATGCCACGACTTATATGTAGAAACTGAGATGACAGATAATACAATGTTACACAGAACATAACACAGTTACACATAAATTCATATTATTAACAATCACTGCATTATATAATGTTAAGCAGGCCAGTTTCTGAAGTACATTTATACAGAAGTGACCTTGTGTTGCAGTGCTTGATTCCTGAGAGCTGTGTCCGTTGGCTGAGAGCAGTTCTGTAAATGTGTTTCTCTGTTAGATCTCGGGAGCGTGAAACCCGTCTAACAGGATGGTATCAGGTGTGTTAGTCCACGGTGAAGGCTCGTTAGCGCTGGTCAGCAGGAGAAGGAACACGAGTCCAGTGGCACGCACCACTCAAACTCAATAAAGCTCTTACTGACACAGACGGACAGCGATGCGTAGATCAGGATGTGTGTGGCTTTTGTTCAGAGGCACTGATGTAAAATGAGCCTTGGCTGCTATAAAGCACAGCTAGAGGGGAGTTTCCCAGCCTTTTCTGGTAGAAACATCCACCGAGTGCCATGCTTGAGGGAGAGAGTGTTATTTGATGATTGCGTGTGAGGTAAGTCACGCGACAGATGTGTTCTCTGGAAAGAGCACTGCTTTATGATTCACACGCTCAATAACAAATCGTCTCTTTCTGGCACTCACTCTTTTTGTCTCTGAAATGACAAATGACTCTGATTTATTATTGTGTGAAACAGCAGATTTATTTACAATTTGTATTTTAAAATAAATGGCTTTGAAATAGTAAAAATGTAATAAAAGATTCAGTGTTTGAAAAGATGAGTAATCATCAGTCTCTTCTAACAGCACTGTAACAGTCAAGTCACATTTATTTCTTTAGTGCTTTGTACAATACAGATTGTGTCAAAGCAGCTTCACAGTGATGAATGGGAAAATACAAAATACAAACAGAAAATTGTGCTATTGATACACAGAAATGCCGTGCATGTGCATACTTCACACCCCTAATACTACCCACTGCGTGTCATATGCACACCCAAGTCAATTTGTGCGTATTAATAGTATGCCAAATAGAAACACCACTTGTGCTTTTGATACACACTTTCATGAGATCTTGTTGGAAAATAACAAAATCAGTTCATTTTCAGACTGTGCTGTAAAGACAGTAGTGTCATCATTCAGCTCAATTCAGTTCAGATAGAGCTGAGCGATGAATCGTGTTATAATCATGATCACGATATCTGCTATTCTCAATTTATTATAATTTATTACAATTATACAATTATTGCTGGTGTGATTCTTACCTTCTATGGCTATTTATCCTTAAACAAGGTTTTCTCTTAAATTGATCAATTGTCCAGTATCTTAATGTTATCTATAACAAATATCTAATCATTCTTAAATCAATATACTGAAGATGCAAAACATCTTTTGGGAAATTCATTAAAATTATATATATATATATGTATAAATTATATATTATAAAATATCTGCCAGTGCGGTCAGGTAAAAAAAATGATTCAAAAATACTTCTTATGTCATTGTAAGTGTGATATTTGTACTGGAAAACAGAGACACTGAGTGAGAACAGCTTTTGCAGTGTGTTGGTTGTGTATGTATAATTCATAGTGTGTGTGTGTGTGTGTGTGTGTGTGTGTGGAGGTTACGGGCTCTGCTGACCTTCAGTCAAACGCTCATCTGTCAGCGTGACTGTAATGCTCCTCATCTGAATAGAAACTGAGGATCACGTGTCTCTCTCTCTCTCACCTCTCAGATGCGCTTGCAGATAATGCGAAACAGAATAATTCAGGACGCAGCAGCTGAGGTTTTGCGTGGGTGAGCTGAAGGTAGAGAAGGAGGCTCTCGCTACAGTTTCTCTCAAATAGAAATGTTAATGACTGGCAAAGGCAGCTGGCACATCAATTTTTCATCCAGTTCCACAAACAGGAGAGAGAGCGAGACAGTGGAACCTCTAGACTCTTCTGTTTGGCACCATCTCGAAATGCACAACAGAAATTGGCTAAATATAATAGCAGCTAAAAGAAGTGAAGACAAGCTAAAGAGGCAGAGAAGTGATCTGATGTTCTTCTCTCGTTCCTTTCCTGAGCCAGAGGGACTAGAAGTGGTCTCTGAGTGTGAAAGGAGATCTGCTCTGTGTTCCAGGCTCTGTTTTTGGTTGGAAAGCAGAATGGTGAAGTGCAGATGAGACTAAAGCATCAATCTGAAGCCTGCCGCAACAATCACAACACGAGCGTTTCCCTGGAAACAACAGAAGGATGCTGTGCATATTCAGATGCTGCATGTGTTCAGTGCTCAGAATGTTGTATTGTTGGATGATGAATTCTGTGGAATCTCTAAAGCCTTTAATCCGTGTTAATGTGCTGCGCGTCTCTGATGCATTAGATGCGATCATCAGATCATCTGCAGCCGCACACACTGGAACCATGGGAAGCTACAAAGTGTTACAGTATGTTTGACAAGTGGAGAGAACACACTTTATACTTTGGCTTTTGTGCAATAAAGAGATGAGATGAAGAACTGTTTGCAGGACGAACCCAAACCAATGCAAACCAGCCTGTAGAGTGTGTGAAGGGTTAACTTTATGTGTTTTTCCTGATGGTTCTTCTGTACCGTCGGGTTCGTTTGAGTTCTGGTGACTTACATTTACCGTAGTCATTTAGCAGATGCCTTTATACAAAGTGATTTACAAATAAGGAACATCAGGTTCTTGTGTTCTCTCTCCATCTCTCAGTTCAAGCAGCTTCACTGGCTCGCCAAAAGTACACTTTACATTGCTAATGCAGTAAAATGACAGAAAATTAATGTCAATCATTTGATCAGGTGGATTAGAGTCAACAGTATACAAGGGAAAATAAAAAAGATACATAAATATAAATGATACATGTAAATGATACATAAATTATGTGTGTGTGTGTGTGTGTGTGTGTGTGTGTAAATCTGTATATATATAAAAAACGGATACACAGCAGTCATCAGTACCACAGGTATATTTGTAGCAATATCCCCCCAAAAAAATTATCGATTTTTTTTTATGCCAAAAATCATTAGGATATTAAGTAAAGATCATGTTCCATGAAGATAGTTTGTAACCTTCCTACCATATATATATAAAAACTTAATGTTTGATCAGTAATATGCATTGCTAAGAACTTCATTTGAACAACTCCCTCAGATTCCAGATTTTCAAATAGTTGCATCTCAGACAGATATTGTCCTCCGAACAAACCACACATCAATGGAGAGATCATTTATTCAGCTTCAGATTGACCATTAAGACTGGTTTTGTGCTCCAGGGTCACACACACACACACACACACACACACACACATATTTATATATATATATTAGGGAGGCACAATACTGGATTTTGGCCGATAACTGATGTCAATATATAAATATATAATTCTCTCCTGTGCAGAAATATAAGCAAAATATTTTTAACTTTGGTTAGTTTTTTATACAGATATTATTTGTTAGAATTAAATAAACAACAATAAAGTTATTTTATAATGACAGCGCATTGAAGATTTGAAAATAACTATAAATAAACTATATTCAATCAAAATTTAGATTGACGTGAATGTTCATAGTGACGTTTATTGGTGGATTACTTTTACTGATTCATGTGGGGAAATTACTCTGCATTTAACCCACCCCCATAAATATATATGCACACACACTCTTGTGTAATGACCACCATCTGTTCTTTCTTACGTGTTATTGTCTCATTGTGTTTCCTAATTTGTCTTCATGAGGGTGTCCTGTTGGCGTGTGGATGTCATTTCAGGGCACGTCTGCAGATGTTTGCAGCATATGTTGTGTTCTGGCTGGAAATATTGGACAGGGAATCAGAGATCTGTGGCTTCTCTTTTGGCAGGCGCTGGGTTTCTGTGGGGATTCTTGAACAAATGAGATGTGGACACAGAGATGGACGTCTGGTGTGTGTGTGTGTGTGAGTGTGTGTGTGTGTGTGTGTGAGAGAGAGAGAGTGTGTGTGTGTGTGTGTGTGTAAAGACCCCAGCAGTGTACACAGAGAGATAAACACCGATATAAACCAGAAGAGACTGAGGTGGTAGATCAGGTGCTGCTGTCTGAGGTGATGAAGAGCGCTGGATCAGACGGAGGAGTGTGACGCTCGTTTGTGTTTGTGTCTCTGCAGGAGAACATGAGATCACGGGTTCCTCTGCAGATCCTGCTGTATGCCACGGTCATCAGAAGTCTGAAAGTGGTGTCCAAGCGCGGCTCAGGTAAGAAACACCTCACCTTCTTCGTGATTGTGATGTCCTCGCTGCTGGTCAGATCGTTTGACTGGAGACAGAAGTAAATCTTCTTCACGGCTTCTCTGAAGTGTTTCTGGTTGGAAGTGTTTTTCAGTTTCTTGCTGTTCTTCTTTAGATCCGTGTGTTAGTTCTGCTCAAGCTCTTGGGTTCTGTGTTCAGGATGTTCTTCTGAAGGTTTTCTGAAGGCATCAGGTCGTGAAGTGTGTGTGTGTGTGTGTGTGTGTGATCTGAGCTCATTCACATCTGTGTTCATCAGACACAGAGCTCCTCTACGAGACAGTGTTTGCATTATCTGTTGCTCTAATAATACTCTGTATTGATGTGTTTTAATGTTCCTGTGTCTTGGTGAAGCAGATTCATATGTATGCTCATGGATTTTGATTCTTTATATTATGCAGACAACATGGAAATGCACCTTTTATATTAAAAGCTGTTTCTTTCATTTGTTTTTGGATGGGAACCCTGTTTTTCTTCTCAAACTGGCTTTAGTCCAAAGTTTAGTGCTGTTTGAAAGTGATTATTCTGTGTGTATAAATGTCGTGTTACCCTGAAGGAAAGTTATAATCTCACTTCCTGTATATCTGTCTGTTTCCTGTTGGTGCAAAACATGTATTCATTTTGTGTTAGGGTTATGATTTAGTGTTTATTACAGGCTGTACCTAAAAACAGTGTAAGTCTGGGGAATAGAGGTTTG